>NC_137196.1:19307271-19314771 GCF_960531495.2 Zeus faber | reverse complement strand
AATTAGGTCAGTACAAAACCAAGTCGGAAAGTGCAATTGTTACTGTGCAAGTGTGAGTCACTGAGCCTTACCCGCACTGAATCCTAACACAAACGTCAGAGCAAAACAATTACTTGAATAAAACTGAGCAACGGTATTTTACGACCACGTTCATAGCAGAGCCCCAGATGAAGAGGCTGCTGTGACTCGTGTTGACCACCAGGCGCCGCGGTGTCCCCGCTTTTCGATGCCCCGAAAGGGTTGCAAGAGGTGTCGGTACCCAAGACGCCCGCAGGAGGGCGCACTCCAACTTGTACTTATACCCGCTCTTTGATCCCCAGTCCTCTGGTGTTTTCCACGCCGGTGCTCCTCAAACTTCATCACAGTTAATTGAATTTGTTATATAATTTGAACCAACCTGAAAAGGATGGGAAATCCGTCTGACATGATGGATGATTCTGCTTGTTATGATCCACCATATGAGACAAGCGCGTCATAACCATCCACCAGTGTGACATACATGTTGGAGTGCAGACAATCATTGTTTTATACATCATATAACATACATGTGTCATTTGCATAATTCGACCGCTTAACCCAAGGGACAATAAATGTTGGAAACTCAGGGATGAAAAAAAAAAAAGTTCGGAAATTGGAAAGATATGGGACCGTTAAATGTAGCAAGAGCAACACAGAGTTACCCCATACGGCCAATCACTCAATTTGATATATCTTATTGAAATGTATCTTTAATTTTAATTAAATTGAATATATCATACAGAAATGTTGGGTGTAAGGCTCTGCAATGCATCTATGTAACCGTTGCAGGGCTGGCCTGAAACATAAGCGAACTAAGTGCCTGCTTAGGCCACCAGAGGGTGGCCAAAAGCGGTGGGGGCCCCCCGATCAATGGGGTCAATTATGGGTTGTGGACCGCCCCGGGAAGTTTGTAATGAAGAGGGAATGTGTCCCAATTCCCGGTTCCTCCAAGCAAAACGTATAAAAACAGCCAGTGTTTTTATTTTGAATGTATTTATCTTCCATCGTAATTGAACAAAACACAAATCCCCTTGCGTCCTGTGCCGCATCACGCATTGCGGCTGACTGACTGACTGACTGACTGACTGACTGACTCCCTCTACTCACAAAACAGCCTCAATTGTTCTTCACATGAATTCCACAAGATGTTGGAAACATTCCTTTCTGGTCCATGTTGACATGATTGCGTTCATGCTGTGAATCTCCTGTACTATCACATCCCAAAGGTGTTCTACGGAATTCAGATCCGGTGACTGGGAAGGAACTGAAGATGCCACAGCTGTGGCATACAAGCGATGATTGATTGGTATTAAGGGGCCCAAAGTGTGCAGAGTAAAAATGCAAATGCAAATTACACCACCGCTACCAGCCTGGAATGTTGACAAAACAGGTTTGGTCCAGGTTGTGCTGGCTCAGGTGTTTTTTTTCCACACCATTCTGAATAAATTCCAGAGACTGTTGTGCGTGAAGATCCCAGGTGATCAGCAGTTACAGAAATACTCAAACCAGCCCGCCTGGCACCACTGTCATGCCACGGTCTAAAACACTGAGATCACATTTTACCCTGTCCATCACCATTGCAAACAAGAAAGGGCTCAGAGCTGATCCTTGATGCAATCCCACCTCCACTTTGAATGCCTTCGTCACGCCTACTGCACACCTTACTACTGTCTGACTGCTCTAATACATATCCTGTACCACTCTTACGTACTTCTCTGCCACTCCTGACTTCCTCATGCAATACCACACTTCCTCTCTCGGCACCTTATCATATGCTTTCTCTAAATCCACAAAGACGCAGTGCAACTCCCTCTGGCCTTCCCTGTACTTTTCCATCAGCATTCTTAAAGCAAACATTGCATCTGTAGTACTCGTTCCTGGCATGAAACCATACTGCTGCTCGCTGATCCCCACCTCTCCTCTTAACCTAGCCTCCACTACCCTTCCCCATAGCTTCATGCTGTGGCTGATCAACTTTATTCCCCTGTAGTTACCACAGCTCTGTACGTCTCCATTATTCTTGAAGATGGGTACCAGTGCACTTCTTCCCCACTCCTCCGGCATCCTCTCCCTTTCAAGGATAGTGTTAAACAGTGTCGTTAGGATAGATTTCCATGCTTCCAGGTATGTTATCTGGGCCAACTCCTTTCCATTCTTCGTCTTTTACGCTGTTCTCACCTCATCTTTGCTAATTTGCTGCACTTCTTGATCCACTATCCCCACATCATCCCCTCTTCTCTCCCTCTCATTTTCTTCATTTATCAACTCCTCAAAGTACTCCTTCCACCTCCATTCAATTAATTGATACTATTGCACTTAGACAATAAAAACAGACACTGTTCACGCACAAAAACAGAATACGTTTCGTTGTTTTTATTTGTGCATAGTTTTGGTTGCAATACAATGGTCTGGCACCGGAACTGAATCTCCTTCCTTGGTTTGACCGAAATCTTTTCAAAACATAAATATAGAAAAAGGGAATTATGTCACTTTCCGACACCAAAAAAAAAGAAGAAAAAGAGGTGAAAACCCAATTACAGGAAAAAAATATTTGGAAAGTAGAAAACCTTTTTTTTTTCAATGACACTTGTGATAATCTTGGGTCTGTTTGGCTTTTCTTCTGTTTCTTCGGGATTTTCTCTGCATTTTACAAACTATTCAACTCCTGCAATGTCTGGTCCAGGACCTGATGTATCCCCAGGTTTTCCTCTTTGGCGGTCGACAGGTCTTCTGAAAAGATTTCAGTCAAAAAAAAAACACAACGCTGAAGAACATAAACGGATTAAAAACATCAATGATCCTTTAGATCGACCGAATTGACCCTTTACTCTCGAGTCATTTCAGCAAAATCCTTTTGCACATTCAAGGCGATGTCTTTTGATATTATTTCAAAGACCCGACATTAATTCCGATTACTTTGAGAAAAGAAAGACACACGGAAAGATAAAGAGAGGTAGAATTCCGGCAGAATTGAGGATCGAAAGGACAGAAGACAGGGGTAAAATAGAAATATCATCTTTATTGAACTTCACAGGAGAGGAGGAGGCAGGGGCAGCGCAGCGAGCGAGAGAGGGGAGGAGGGAAAGGGGAGAAGTGAAAAGAGGTGAAATATTTCCGAAAAACGGCGGGCCGCCCGCGACGCCTCTAGAGGGTGTTCATATCGTTCAGGGCGTGGTCCAGCTCCTCGCTGATGGCCTTGAACTTCAGCTTCTGGGTGTACAGCTCGTCTGGAGGTCAGCGGTGGCAGGGTTTCGGGAGAGGACAGGAGGAAGCAAATGACGGGAGGAGGAGAAAGAGAGAGAGAGAGAGGGAGACGGACGGAGGGAGGAGGAAAGTTAAGAACGGCGGAAAAGATCGACAGGCAAGGGTTTAAAGATTTTTTGGAAAAAAAGTGCAGCAAGAGGAGCGACGCCACGGCAAAGGAGACGGTGAAACCCGGAGGAACGCACCTTCGAGATCGTCGATGGTCTTTTCCAGTTTAGCCACGGTACGCTCCCCAAACTCTGCACGGGTCTCAGCCTGAGGGAGGAAAAGAGACGGATGTCAAGGAAAATGTAGCCTCACCTTCAAAAATAATAATATATACATATATATATATATACATTTTTTAAACACTAGCTTCGCTTACCTCTTTAAGTTTGTCATTCAGCACTTTAATCTCTTCCTCGTATTTGTCTTCTTTTACAGAATACTAAAGTAAAAAAAAAAAAACAACAAAAAAAGAAAATCAGCAGAAATCTTGATTATTTGGTCGTGATATCTTTGAGTGATACGGTCAGAATTTAACGAGGAAACAGGTGATTTGGGAGCATTGAGATGGAGATGTACCTATTCTGAGCACACAAAAAAAACAACAAAAAAAAAAAAAAACATGTTGAAGGGGTCTTTTTCCCCCAAAAAACTTTTCATGGACCCCCTTGGCTAAGTGCCGCGGACCCACTTTGAGAATCGAGAATTCTCAACAATTTGAGAATGCATTTAATTGGTCAGAGAACACCGTTAACCTTTCACCCCCGCAAAGGACTCCATACAGGTTAGATTTGCTCAAAAACCACAGGAGTTTCTAGGGCTGTCACAGTAATGTGGAAATCGCGATTCAATTGTTAATCGCAAATAATTATGATTAACGATTTAATTGTCATCTGTTTTCTATTCTTTATGGATTATTATTTCTTCGTTATTTTATTGTATTTTATATTTTATTAGTCTGCATTTTTTTAAGACTTTGAAGCCTTTTTTTTAATGCAAATTTTCTGTAAAGAAACACACCAGAACAAATTCCTTCCTAGTATACAATAATAATAATGTACACTTTATTAATTTCTGTGAGGATGTTGGTTCACTGCATTTACACATCCTAGTATCTGACACGTCTTGGGTAAGGTGTCTTGCTCGAGGACACTTCAGCATGCTACCAGCTGGGAAAAAAAACAGCAATCTTCGGATCACTGGATGACTCTACCGCCTGAGCTACTGCCCTCTGACCTGCCCGCCCCCAATTCATAAACATGCAAATGTACCTGGCGGAATAAACTCATTCTGACTCTGATGTCCATTTCATGCAATTATGAAAGTGTAATAATAGGCATTCCACTTGGGAAGAAAATACAGGAATATTCAAACACAAAAATGTGATTAAATTAATGCATTTAAATCACTTTCTATTCTGTTTAATATGTTTAAAGTTGGCTCCAAATTCCCCATGATCGCGGAATTTAACGATAACGATGAATGCGATTATGTGATAATTACGACAGCCCTCGACGTTTCACTCCCCGCTCTTCATCCACTCCTCAACCCCCATTTCAACAGACAACAACCACTCGCCTTGTCGGACTGAGCCTCCAGGGACTTCAAGTTGTTGGTGACATTTTTCAGCTCCTCCTCCAGATCACCACACTTGCTGCGTGAATAGGGGGGGGGGGGGGGTTATCAGTTTTGACCGACACCATCGCCCAAAAAACATAAACAAAAGTGTGAGTCGAGTGGTTTTTTGTTTTTTTCCCCACTCACAGTTCCGCAATTTCGGCCCGCTCCTCGGCTCGTTCCAGCTCTCCCTCGAGAATTACAAGTTTCCGGGCGACCTAAAACAGCAACAAACCAAAGAGAGAGACACGGAAAAGGAAAAGGTAATCAGGATTTCAAAATGTCATCCCCTCATTCACTCATCGGGAATCTCAGAGTGGCATTATAATATATAATCATATATATAATAATATACACTGTATAATAAAAATGAGGGTATGGCACCTCCTCGTATTTGCGGTCGGCCTCCTCCGCGATGTGCTTGGCTTCTTTCAGCTGCATCTCCTGGATCTCCATCTTCTCCTCGTCCTTCATGGCCCTGTTCTCGATCACCTTCATTCCCCTGGGGAGGAGGCGCGGCGTGAGTGAGACGGCGCTCGCAGAGGAGTCGTGCGCACAGCGCCCCATGTCAAAGCGGTGCCGTTTGGCCTTCTGTCGCGAAATCCGCACCCTCGTGAAAACCTGTCCCGACACATCTGCTTTTGGCAAAATTTAACAGAAACGAAACAAAAAGAAAAAACGGAAAAAAAAAAAACCAAAAAAACTACAAATGATTTAGGTCGGCTTCACACCGAAAGAGACAAACAACAAGAACAAACCGGAAATCCGTTCATTCCGCACGCGAAAAGCGGAGCACGTCCGATTGAGGCTCCGGGATGTGTTCGAGACTTCCGCAAATGTTTGACGTCGCCATATTCACCATGAATAAATCTATTTTTTATTTTAGTGAATTGTGTACTGTGTGTACGGTTGGCTCTCATATATATAAATCACATATTTTGGGACGTGAAACCCGGATGCAGATCATGCGACGGCCACTTGGGGGAGAATCCAGCTGTCGGATAGGATTACGTGATGTTTTTTTAATCGCTGCTATTGAGAATAAAAAGCAACGATCAGCCTTATGACGAGAGGTCCGTTTGGAAGCATAAAAACCACGCCCCACGGCAGCAACGCCGGCTTTTCTCCGCGTTCATTTCCACCTTTCACTCTCGTCGGCGGTCTTCTCGGCCTCCTCCAGCTTCTGCAGCGCCGTGGCCAGTCTCTCCTGCGCCCGGTCCAGCTCCTCCTCCACCAGCTGGATCCTGCGGTTCAGAGACGCCACATCGCCTTCCGCCTGGGAGCACAGAGGGGTCAGAGGTCAGCCCTAAACGTTTGTTGCTGCCAAGAAAAAAAAAACAACAAGCTGTCTCTGTGTGGGGGGTTTTTCTTTTTCTTTTTCTTTCCTTCTTCTTCTTCTTTTTCATCGGGGGCGGGGACAAAGCGTTATATACCACACTAATGAACCCAAAGACTCTGAAGTTTGTAAAATGCACGACTCAAGAGGTGCCATCGCGACGCACAGCTTCCCTGCAAATGCGAGGCCAAGGCGGTCAGTGTTGTGGATTAAGGCGGTCATTCGTAAGATTATTTCGCGACCAGAGAAAATCTGCGTGAAACTTTTTTCGTGTGTTAGCGCCAAGCGTTCGCTCCTCTATACACTGTCCCTACTATTGGTGGCGGGGTCCGCCTTTCCCAGCAAGAACAAAAAAAACAAATTCAAATTTCATTTAAATAATAATGATTTATTTCATAATAATAATAATAATAATAATAATAATGAATATTATATTTGTATGATTACAATTATAATTATTATAGAACTGTCTGACCTATATAATTCCATTACAAATACATTAGTCATTTTAAAGCTGCTTCCTGTGGGACCACAGCACACGCACAGCAGCTCCTCTTCCTGTTTGAAGGAGGGGAGCGGAGCGCCCCTTCAAAGTTCACAAACTCGGCTGAATCGAGGCCTGTTCGGTGACAAATAAGGGCTTACGCACGGACATTAATGAGGATAAAAACCAAAGTGATCGAAAACACACACGAGCGATCGACCTGGACATTTCAGCCTCAGCGGTGAAAGGTTCGACTCCCTTTTGCAGATTCGATTCGAGACGAGTGACTCGGCGAGGAGATTCGTTCGGTTTTCCGACTCTTTTGTTCCGCGGATTCGGGCGGTGTGCTGGTTCGGCGAGCGAGGGCGGAGGGTCGGGAGAACGCAGAGCGTGGATCCCACCGAGTTCCGAAAAAAAACCAAAACCAGTCATTTGACCCAATTCCCCCCAAACAACAAAGGTCTATCACAAAAAGAATCGACTTCTGCCGAAAACGACTTATTTGGACGGAATGTGAAAGTGTAAACCAGTCACACTCACCATGAAGTACGCCACATGACTTGACCTTGTTATTTTTGCCGTGGCATTCAATTTAGTCCGCGATGATTATTTTGTGTTTGAGTCAAAGACAAACAAACAAACAAACAAACAAATAACTCCTTCGCCGGAATGACTCCAGACGCCCGAGTCGTTTCGAAGATCCGTTCGCTACGAACGGACCGTTCGGGCGTCTTGCACCGCTGCCCAACCCGTCCATTACACAACTACCAGGTGTTTTCCCCGCAAGAATTCCACT
>NC_137196.1:19210377-19307071 GCF_960531495.2 Zeus faber | reverse complement strand
GAACCACTGGAATAGTCCACTCACCTTAGCCAGAGAGGGGTAGAGGCATTTTCATGTAAATAACCGCCCCCCGGCCCCCTCCCCCAAAAAATTGTGCTATTTGCACATGCCATGGGGGACATAGGTCATCTGTAGTCTAAATAATTTGTCAAGTGAACCTCTGGAGCCTTATCTGAACCGCTTTCACCGGAGGTAAAAACAACCCAATGGGCCGCTCCCGGTTGACGAGGATAGACGTCGTGTCCAATTTTAAGCGGAAACGAGGCCAACATTTGTCCAGTGCGCCAAACTCCCCGAATCCACTTCTCTCCTTTTGTGGAAATCATTGAAAGGCGAGAGTAACGACCGAACAGACACGACTCAGCCTCTGGAATGTACACGTGATCGTGTGAAAAGTGCTTTTTTAAAGGAAGCCCGATGGAGTCAATTAATGACCGTACACCCCCAAAATGGCCATGAGGCGAGAGCGGAGGATGTATGTAGTGATATTCCTCACGGAAAAGCCCGGAGCATTGATTTCATTAGACACAGGAGGTACGGGGCTTTTCTGTTTGCTTAAGCCACATTCCAGGGATTCCTGGGCGGCTGCAGGCTCGCCAAGCTTTGTCTCCGGCTGCCGCTGCTGCTGCTGCTGCTGCTGCTGCTGCTGCTGCTGCTCCCGAAACCAGTCACGGACTGCACGGGAGACGTCTGACAGACCTTCCACGGCCATGCGGGGTCAACAAGGGATAAGAAAAAACGCTCAAACTAAGTGATGCGATGCATTTTCAGGGAAGTCCTTTATCTGGTCGAGGGTTGAAAATGAACTCTGGGATGGACTTTCCGGAATGGAGGAGAGGCAGAGAGTCGTCTCATGCGGACATCACACATGTCTGTCTGACGCACACGGATCCACATTCATTTCATGTGTTTCACTTTTTTTGTCATCATTATACAGTTGGGTAACCCTCTTTATTTTTTGCACAATTATATCGCAATGTTGGCTTCTACTGTATTTCATTCCTCTGTACAGGGGTTGAACTTAACTTGGATCAGGAATGTGAGCGAGTGGGGAAATCACACCGACATAACTGTTTGGACATGAATTTCTTTGATGTGTCACTGCGTTGCATGTGTGTGATGCAGCGATTCGTCAGGGTGGACCGTGTGTGTGTGTATGTGTGTGTGTGTGTGTGTGTGTGTCTGTGTGTGTGTGTCTGTGCGTGTGTGTGTTGCGCTCACATCCATGGCCTTCTTCTCCGACAGCTCCAGCTTCTCCTGCGCGTCCTTCAGGGCCTCGGAGTACTTGTCCAGCTCGTCCTCGGTTCCCTTCATCTTCTTCTGCACCGCCAGGAGCTCATCCTCCAGCTAGGAGAAGGGAAAGCGCATGAAAGACGTTATAGACCAGGAGGTCCGCGGCCCAGATTCTAGGTCCCGAAAGTCCCACGAAAATGGCCGGCATGGAGCAGCACCGCTTGTTTTACGCGTTGAAATTCAGATTTAGGCCAACAAGCAACAGATTGAGGTTAAATAAGAATGTTTCCAAGTGTACTTACCTACTGTTCTTACTGGACAGAGTGCAGATCTTCCACGTTGCATATTAGGAAACTGTTTCATGTGAATATGAGTATCACCTCGGTTACTTTTATTATATCATAGAGCTATGGATCATACCGCAAGAATGATATATTTCAAGCTATCTTTAAAAAAAAAAAAAAAATCAATCCATCAGTTTTAGAAATGTCCCATGAATGACCCTCATCGCGTGACCCCATGTGGGGTCGCGTCCCCAAGTTTGATTATGTGTGTTACACACTGATGGACTGGATACAGCAATGCGCAATAATAACTAAGTAGCTGCCTGCTGAAGGGTTTTATGTTTTCTAGGTTATCATAAAGGAAGTGCTGTGAAATACAGAAAACACGCAAACGTAGCGTATGTTAATGTATGTAAAGTGTTATCTCAAAATTTAAATTTAAATTTTACGAAAATGTACCCCCAGATGTGGATATGTGGACATATTTGATGAAACAACCCATTTCACTGTAAAGAATTTGAGTTTCCTGAATGTGGGATTTTGAACTATTAACCGACGTCGGAATCCACAGCGGCCTCATTCGAAATGACTCATAAGGAAACTGCATGAGCAGAACCCGTTCACGTCATGTGGTTGTAAATATCGTTCCAAATAAGGCCGAGTGAGCGGATAACCATCAAGCGAGAGAGGAGCTGGAACGTCAGAAATGATCGCTCAGTGACACCTCGAGGGCCCGGCGGAACGTCACAAGTGCTGATATCAGGGGCCGTGTCAACAGCAGATTGGACTTCGGGTGGATTTGCGTCGTCCTGCCGGGACTCGTGTAGTCAGCGTTGTGTATTTTCGCCTCCCCCGCTGAGGCTCATCGCTCCTGTGATGGTCGTCCCGTTGGGGGCCAAGAATAGCAAAGCGAGCATCACTAAGCACCGCTTGACTTGTCCCCCCCCCCCCCCCCCCCCCCCAAACAAAGTTAAAGGCTCGGCCTAATCTTTTTGGGATCCTAGGATTTCATGCTGGCTGTCTCCGATCACAGGGGAGCGCCGCCGGGGGGGGGGGGGGGGGGTGAGGGACAAACACTCTGCGGTGTAAAGACAACCGTCTCTCCTTGCACTCTCCCCCTTTGGGGTGGGGGACGTCTTGACATCCGAGAGAGGATTCCTTCCACTCGCCTTCATCCGCGTCTCGCCCCGCTCAATGTTCTCGGGCATTCCGGCCGCGCCGGCGTAATGATACCGCGTCCCTGTGCACCAATCACCTTTATTTAGACGCCTCTCGTGCGTCCCGCTACATCACCGGCCTCGGCATTGTACGTCTCGAGTGGCGGAGGCGAAAAAAAGAAAGAGAAGCGGCGTCGTCATCATTGAGTTGGCTCTCCGGAATACAAAGCCCCTGTCCGACCCCCCCCCCCACCCCTCCGCCCCTAAATATGGACATGTTTACATCAGGGGCTGCGTGGCGAGACATGCTTTTCGGGGTGTTACGGCATCTGATTCGGAGGAGGGTCTTCGGTGACGCCAGTACTCCAGGGCGCCGTGCCTCTCCTCGACCGGAGTGAAGCCTAAAGCAGGAGGCGAGAGTTTTTACCCCCTTTCGGCTCCGCTCCCGGACGTGTCGGAGTATCCCCACCGGTCCGAGTCTCGTCAGTCGTCAGTGGGGGCAGCCCTGTCCTCCACCCGTGCCCCTCAGCTGTTCTCCGTTTGTATCTCTGACCCCCAACACCGGTGCTCGGGGGAAATGCTTGTATACGGAGGCTTGGAAATATGGGGCTACATCTACAGTAGCTGTTAGGGTGGACAAAGTCGTACTTTCTCACGTGCAAAGAACGTCATTTTCGAGGGGAGCATTTAAAGGAACTATCACAGACAAATGATGTACATGGTATAAAGAGACAATACTACTTCAACTTTGTAAAAAAAAAAAAAGCCTAGAATATATTCAATCACATCATATGTAGATAGATGATTGTTATCCACCGACATTCTTTATCCTTTTACACCTTCAGTTTCTCAAGTGGATCCGTCCATTCATCGTCCATCCATCCACCATCCTCCATCCGTCCTCCATCCATCCTTCATCCAACCACCATCCATCCATCCGCTTTGACCATAAAACAGCCATGTCTCACCTGTTTGCATTTGTCCTCGGCCGCCTTCTTGTCGGACTCGGCCTGCTCCGCCCGGTCGATGGCGTTCTCCTTGTCCAACTTCAGCATCTGCATCTTCTTCTTGATGGCCTCCATGGCTGGGTCTCAACGTGCGCGAGGGCTTCCGAAAAGAAACGAAAGGGGGGCTGTTTTCGCCTGTTTGGTTTTTGATTTTTCCCTTCCTCGGAGCACGGCTCTCGCCCGGGTGTTTCGGAGGTGGGGGGAGAGAGAGAGAGAGAGAGCGAGAGAGACTCGGGGGCTTCGGCGAGGCTCAAGGTGGGACGGAGAGTGCAGGCGGCAGATGTAGACGGGAGGAGAGAGGGAGAGTGGCGGAGAGGAGAGGAGGCTGCAAACTGAGCTGCGATGGGGCTCTATGTGATTTAAACTTGAGCGGAGTGGTTTTTTTTGGAGACAGCCCCGGTCCCTAGCGACAGCCCTTTCCCACCGTTTACCCTTTCCGCCACTCCCCGCCTTGGCTAACTCTCGAACAGCCCCCTCACCACCCCCATCCAACCCCCCCCCCCCCCAACCCGAATCTAAACCTCAGCTTGCAAAGGCTCTCAGAGGAATGGCTCGCAGTAGACAGTCTGGCATAATGCAGCCATCTCCTTTTTTGGATTGTGGCTTTGGATAGCGGCTTTATTACAGGAGAGCACCAACAGATCGGGATGAGGGGGAAGAAACGGTCCAACGGTCGGACATTGTATGGGACCCTGTCGAAGCGGTAATATGAGGAACGGAGCTGGGCCTTCCGCGAGGGGAGCACATGTACAGTATGTGCTTGTGTTCCTATCGAGGAATGTTCAAATTGATGTTAATAGCAGAGTTGGTTAGGAAGGACATATTTCTAATTCTAACCCCCGAATGAAAAAAAAAAGAGGAAAAAAAAAAGAGAGAGAGAGCCGTCTGGAAAATAAACGCAGGCCCAGGAAAGCGAGGGGAAAGAAAGATCCCGGGGATTCAACCTTTTACACGGCCGACTACAAAGAGACGTGCCGCGGATCCTCGCCAATTAAGAGCGTCTTAATTACAAAGGGGTTCGGCAGCCGTGCATTTAGTTCTGTTTCCTGTCATTACCAAGACATGTAATATAACAATGTCTCTTAACTAAGTGGCACTTGAGCTGTCAAGGTCGATTCGCAAGTAGGAAATTGTATGATCCCGTTAAGAATGAAAACCGGGGCGGAGCGCTCAAAAGACCAAAGAGTTTATTTGCACTTGGCCGCGGCATAAACGTCTGCATGGAACACGTTCCAAAAACAAATAGCAAACATGAAGTACAGGCTGTGCAACAAGTGAAAAAAACAAAAAAAAAAACTGCCCGGAATATAAGCATTCTCAAAAAACCTCTGACATAAGAAACTTCACGAAAGAAACATGATATTCAGGGAGGCCAATAAAGTGCTACCGGGGAGGAAACCTGACAAAGTGAAACAGAATACGGCAATTAACGTTAACCAGGACTGGCAATGCAAAAACCAGCCACTGTTTACTCCGTCTGCTTGTTTGCAGTTCGCCGGCTCCCCGCCCCAGCTGCCTCGGCTCAAATTCAAACCCGGGGAGGGGAAAAAAATCGAGACGAGCGGTGATCTCTTCACCAAAGCCGCGAGGAAAATTTAATTCCCAGCGAGTATTGGACTGATTTAGAACGTCAGTCAATCCCCCCGCAGCAAGCAACAAGCCCTTTTGAGATCACATCTCCTCCGGTGATTAGTATCAAACCTGCAGACATGGGCAGAAGGTTGCAGACGATATGTTCTTGTAGTTAGGGGCGGGGGGCCCGCCGGGGTCATGTGGGTCAATCGACCCCAAAAAGGCCATCATGAGTAACAACGGTATGGATCGCAGTGTGAGTTAATAGAATTGCCTCTTTCCCCTTCAGAAACGCGACAGCCACGGCCACGTGTTGCGCCTCGGCCCCCGAAGGGCCGCGATTTCCCGTGTCACCCAGGGATCACACGTTAGCCACGGCGAACACCTGATCCCCCGTCCCCCGGCTCCCCCGCAACGACTCGCTCTCGTTCACAGCCGGGTTTCGCAATACCAGAGCGTTTCCTGAAGCCGGATCGCCCGAGAGAGGCGTGGCCGGTGCCGGTGAGCGAAGGCGAGGAAGGCGCGGCTCAGGTGGGTCGGCTGACCGGCGGGGCCGCCTTTGTCGCCGGTCCAAAGGTGAGCGGAGTTAAGGCTCCGTCAACGACAGGTGGCACCTTTTTAGGAGCATGTTTACGAAAAGGCTCTGGCGGGTCCGCCGCCGCCTCGCGGGTGATAAGTGACGACTGTGGCGAAGTTGGACCTTATTTGGTGTGTCAAGCACGCCGGCCACGCACATTGTTATGACAACACATTTTTCAAACGCAATTCCAATGCTTTCACGTATCGAACGGCGGGGATTTGTCTTTTTGTTCCTCTGCGCGGGTTGGCCCCCTTTTCATAGAGGTTTTCTTTCTTCTGTCTAATCAGCTTTGAAGTGACAACTTAACTTTTTTTTTTTTTTTTTTTTCGCTCAGGTGGTAAATCGGAGGGGGGAAAAAAAAAGGCAGGTTGGACTGTTACCAGTGGAGGAGAACGGAGACGGGGAAGGAAGGAGGGAGGGAGATAGAGAGAGAGAGAGAGAGAGAGAGATAGAGAGAGAGAGAGAGAGAGTGAGGGCGAGAGAGAGAGAGAGTGAGAAAGGGATCAGACGGCGAGTGAGAGAAATCAGAACCCTCCCACAGGAAACCCAGCGAAACCTCTCTTCTCCTTGTATGGTAACAACTCCCCCAAAAGCCACAGGATCGCCTGGGGAGTACAGTCAAAGGACTTCTAAGTATAAATCACCAACGCTGTGGGGAACGGCGGAGCCGACCGTTGCAGTGGAGGGTTTTTCTCTCTCTTTGAGTGCTGAAGGTTGACAAATACACTTTTTTTTTAAAGAATATTTGTAGAAGATGTGTAACATGATACTATTGATATTAGACTCATAACTTTATGGTTAGGAGTCAGGGCATGTTTGGGGGCGGAGGGTTGGGGGGGTTGACACGATCGTTCGTAATCACTAAGGTGTTGATGTCGTTTTTGTGACTAGATACAGGGAGACTTGTTATCCCTTCTGCTGAGGTCACACCTGCCCCCTCTGATCCCAGAGCCCATCTATCAGCCACAATATAGTGTTTCCAGAGGAATCCATGAAGTGTCTTACTCAGTGGATGTGAGCGAGTCCTCCCAGTTTAGCTCAGAGGCCTCGGTGCAGATGTGACACTTCTTTAAACAATATTTTCCAGAGTATTACAGCACGCCGCAAGCACGTTTTTTCTTTTTTTTTCTTTTTTGGTTTGGATGCATTCGACGGAGCTGCAAACGGGGCTTATATTTGGAAATGCCACTCAGTTCACTCCGCCCGGGCTTCACGGTGCCTGGCGCCGGTGACTGCACTCTTCTTCACTCCCTCAGCTCTCTCCTGTTTTGGAGACAGAGGCACGGCTGCTCGACACCGGAGGAATAATGGCCTGAATTATTGACGGGAATACACACATTTAAACATACTCATACTCAGAGAATCAAGATTCAAGATTCAAGATTCAAGATTCAAGATTTTTTATTTGTCACATACATATACATACTTCCATACATATATGCAGTGAAATGTAATGCAACGCACCCGGTGATAGCACACAAGAAGTCCTAGGAAAAAGTACTAAAATAAAATAAAATAAAAAGTAGAAAATTACTTTCTAATAGACCGACTAACTGACTCCTAAAACGTAATACAGTAAGTGGAATACTTATAGAATAAGATAAAAAATATATAGAATAAAATACAATAAAAAATAAGTTGAAATAAAATGGAATAGGTTGAAGGAATATGCCTATGTATATACAGATATGTGCATTCAGCACGAATCACGGTCCAAAATTTGTCGTAGTGAGTTTTGGTGCGTTTCTACCCATGATTAGCATTTTTTTTTTTATCTTATCGTTCTCAAAAAATAATACATACATATATTAAAATGAAATAGAATAAAAAGACAAATAAAAACTGCCACATATACACATTTTGCCAAATATACACCAATAACCGAAAGATACAAAACATTAACAGTCAATTTTTTTATATATATACATAGTGTATTTATGCGAAATGCACTATATGCTTTTTGTAAATGTATTTTGCATTATTTTATATATATATATATATATATATATATATATATATATATATATATATATATATATATTTATTTATATACCTATTATAATATATAGTTATAAATTCTTGCTATGTACTAAGTTATGACAGTTTGTACAGTGTTATTCCACGTGTTATACTCAGAGATGTTTTATGTTCACCTCTAATGTAAAATATACTCGAGACTAAACTGTACATGCATGTTTTTCTTTGTAATATACATATATTTTTGCAATTAAACTCCAATTTTGCGGCCGGTTTGGCTTGAGTTATCCCCAGTGCTTCCATGAGATGTTCCTTCGCCGGCCGCCAACGTTGAGACGTTGGTACAGCGACGGAGTGTTGAAAATGGGTCAAAAGGTGACCTGCCGTGCGCCTCGGCCGCTGAAAAGAAGTCACGTTCGTCCGTCCGCCCTCACGTCGCACTCCCCCCATGTCAGGGTAGGACGGCGCCCCCTACCGCGTGGCCTCGCAGAGGGAACGGAGAACTCCCCGAAAACAAGCGGAGGGGGGGCGGGGCGGAGCAGAGGGAGGGCCGTGAGAGGCGGCGGCGGTGGAAACAGCGGCCTCCGGTGGTGAAGCTGTTTAATCGCACCCTCTCGGATCTCAGTCACTACCGCGTAACAGCAGGGGGGCGTGGCCGGCGCGTTCCTCGCTACGCGCGTTCTCCCGGTCGGGCGGTTCCCAAGCGGAGGTCCACGGCCACATCGGGGTCGTTGAAGGAATATTAGAATTTTACATCTTTTGTCGGTTTGTTTCCCCCCCCCCACTTTAATTCACATTCGCGTGCCACTTTAATGCACATATCTGTACATACATAAGCATATTCCCTCTATCTACTCCATTTTATTTCATTTTATTTTTATCGTATTTTATTGTATTCTATATATTTTTATTTTATTCTATAAGTATTCAACTTACTGTATTACGTTTTAGGAGTCAGTTAGTCAGTCTATTAGAAATATTTTTTTATTTTTATTTTTTCCTAGGACATATTGTGTGTTATCGGGTGCGTTGCATTACATTTCACCGCATATATGTATGAAAGTATGTATATGTAAGTGACGAATAAAAATCTTGAATCTTGAATCTTGAATAATTATGGTGGGGGACTTTTTTGGGGGGCAAAATTATCCATTTGTCACTTTCATTATATGCATTATTTTATTTTTTATTTTTTGTGAGGAAAAAAATGCAATGTCCGCGAAGAAAGATGCTCAAGACATGTATTGCACGTAAAAGTCCCCCTTTTAGATTATTTCGACTTTTTAGACCGTCGCTCCACCCCCTCTTGAATAATACGAGACGAGGGTCACCGTGAACCTTTTCTGCAAAGCATATGCACTTTGACCTTGAGGTAAGAGACGAATAAACAGACTTTTGTCTTTAAACCAACGGTTAAGTAGCGTCCCACTTACGGGCTAACTATATACAGTTTACAAACTCATACCATTAGGATAAACACCTTGAAATGCATCATCTCGTAAAGTTACCGAACATGTTTACCAACTAGAGATGCACCGATTGCAATTTTCTTGAGCAATTCCTATTTAAGTTTTTTTTTTTTAAGTCTACTACTACTGTTTATTGACATTACATTTCACTGCATATATGTATGACAGTATGTATATGCATGTGACGAATAAACCTCTTGAACCTTGAACCTTGAAGATAAATCAGTGCGTCCTGTGTGTCTCACTTCCGAAATGTGGTTTTGCGGTTGTTGTTTTTTTTTTCCTGTTAATGGGGTTGGGTTTTCTGTTAATGCGGTTGTGTTTTCTGTAATTGCGGTTGCGTTTTCTGTTAATGCGTTTGTGTTTTCTGTTAATGGGGTTGTGTTTTCTGATAATGGGGTTTTGTTTTCTGTTAATGCAGTTGTATTTTCTCTCAATGCGTTTGTGTTTTCTGTCAATGCGTTTTCTGTTAATGCAGATGCGTTTTTCGTAAAAACAATTTGTTTTGTCTTTTTGCGTGTGTTTTCTTAAGTTGCGGTGTGTTGAGCTCTCAGGGCCACTTTCTCTCAACATTGTTTAGATGGCTGCCGTCTACAATGACACCGTTCTGCAAATGGGTGTGAGAGATGAGAGGGATTTCACTGACAGTACAACAGAGGCTGTTTTAGACCAAATGGGTAAGATACTAGTGTCTAAAAATATTAAAGCATCTCACCCAAACATTTGTCTCGAACGTATTTGCTGAACTGATCCGTATGTGAAATAACATCGAAGCGTTTTCTGCCATGTATATGCTGTATATACAGTATATTTATTTTCATATATATATACTTTATATTTTCACCATTAAGAACTGAAAGAGTTTGGAAATAAATTGTGTAGTGCTTAATTTTGAGTCCTTTTCTGAAATGATAAAATAGACTTATTGTTGATGTGAAAAATTATTACGAGGACTCCTTCCAGAAATAAGTGGTTAGTTTGCTTTCTTTTTTGAAATGTGAAAAAAGACAAGTTTTTGCTATAATCTATCTTGACTTAGTCCATGCAGCGTTCATATATTTGGTTCAACTTTGTACTGTTTCGATTTCCAGAAAGCACCAAAGCAAACACCAATAAAAGCAAGAGTATAAAGGTTGATATGAGGTTGTGTAAAACATCATAAAACACTGAAACATGGGCGCCAAAAATATTTTTAGGACTTAATTGCTCAACAAATACTGTTTTGGATTCTGTTACATTTTTACTTGACCGATTTGGAATTCTGCAGTCACTATCATTTCTAGGGCTGCCCCCCCACTTAAGATGTTCCTAGTCGACTATTAGTTGTCAGTTCAAGCAATTAGTCGACTAATCGTCGCACGTTTATGATATAAATTTAATCATTTAAATATATATTTTGGGGCATCATAAGAGAAGAGAAAGAATGTTATAACTAACATTGTTCACACTGTGCTACATTACAGATGAATGCAAAAGCTAATTACCAGCCTTTCAAATATAAATGTAATTTACAAGTGCTCCACGCACGAAGCGAGGCGCCTGTTAATCGCCTGTTAAACATTACATCGGTTAAACTTATTATACCCTATTATTATTTTATCAATTAACACATTGAAATAACATGTTGACATAATTTGCACTGAAATGTGTCATACAGAAGATCGTTTTCCCAGTTTTTGTTAAAATTTGTTTCAAATGATAAGCCCTCTAGCGTTCCATACACGGGTCCAGCCATATAGGTTTTAAGGTTAATTTTGACAAGGAGCAGCTTTGAATGGAGTTTTTTCCGGTGACCAACGACAAACTTCGTCGACCAAGACCATCTCGTCGACTAACGTTTGATCGACTATTTGGGGGCAGCCCTAATCAGTACTATTGCAGTACATTGTGTTGCTATTCAATAATTGGCTTTGTTTTTTATTTTGAATCCAATAAGTTAAATTGGGTCAACGCTTTCACTACTTTTTCCTTTGCTTTCCTTCGCTTTTATTAAATGTTAATGGTGATTCCTAATTTCATTCCTATAACAGGCTCAAGTCAGGTGGAGAAGAACCGTTTTGAGAACCTGAAAAAAGAAGTTGAAAGCCTGAAAATCCAGTGCGACCTCCTCATACTGTCCCAAAACCAGAAGAGCAATTCAGTCTTCAGAACACGTACCCGCACTGCCCCGAGGCGAAGTACATCAGCGGTAAGAGGGACACCCTTTTTATTGAACATATTGTTACGATCAGTAAAGGCGGATCCAAGCCCAGACACAGACAATGGAATTATGTAATATGAAAAGGGGTTTATCGTAGGGATGAAGGGGGATGAGGATGGCCAGCAAGGCGGAAGATGATGGTCCTATGGTGATGGCCATCAGGCCATCACCATAGGACAGGCGGACAAGTGTGTGGGCCTGGCTGGATGAGGATAAGCTCGGGGGTTTTTACTAAGCAAGCAGGCGAGGCAGGCAGGCAGGCAGGCAGGCAGGCAGGCAGGAAGGCAGGGAGGCAGGCGGACTGGGGAGTAGTGAAACTGGAAGCACAGTGAAACTGGGTAAGTTCAGAGAATGCAAAGGACACAAGGAATAACTCTGGATATGATATTGCAGCATGGCCAGAGAACAAGAGACTAACATTGTGGCAGAAACCACGATCTGGCGATGAGTGGATGGAGAACCGGAGTAGATAGACTGTTGAGTTCATGATGTACAGGCTGGATGAGGTGAATGAGCCGCAATCAGGAGGAAGCCGGAGAGGGCCAATGGAGGAAGCCACACCCGTACCACATAGAGACACACAGAGACAGATAGGGAAACACATGGAAACACAAGGGAAATACAATTATGACATATTATTATTGTTACTACATATAACAGCTTTCCAACAAGACAAAGTTCTCTATTAAAAATGTCACAAGTCATATACTATACTCTTGTAGTGGAAACGCTTCAGCATGCTTCCGAATTTATGCTAATGTACCCAAGTGTGAGATAAATCAAATTTATATTGACTACACAAGAACTTCTTCTCTTAAACCTACATGTATTTTAGATGGTTGCAGCCAACGGAAACACAGGGGTGCAGCGAAGCGTCTCAGCGAGACTGAAATGGTACAATACCTATATACAGTTCTTTCCACTCACAGCAGCTGGGGCGCTCCCTCGCCGCTCCCTCCGAGATAGGCTTTGTGGCGAGGGTAGAATAGGAACATTGTAAGGAGCAGGAGTTCGCCGTAGGTTGTTTTCTGGGCACAGCAGTCTGCAGGTCAT
Organism: Zeus faber; assembly: GCF_960531495.2. Taxonomy (NCBI): domain Eukaryota; kingdom Metazoa; phylum Chordata; class Actinopteri; order Zeiformes; family Zeidae; genus Zeus; species Zeus faber. Next base: position 19,294,539 of record NC_137196.1, on the reverse strand, counting down.
GTCAACATACAGTTTACCTCAGGGCACAGGGCTCAGGACATTTCCATCCGCAGTTGATTAAAGTGTGAATCCATGACTTTTAGGTCGAGCGAGGATACAACAGGAGGGAAAGTTTTATTGATGATGGCAATACGCGTGGCTATTCTGAGGCGATATCTATAAATCGCCATCACACTCTCATTGGTCAAAATAAAATAACTTTACATCTTTGAGAAATGTTTTTTTTTAATATAGTGAAGGAATGTGTAATTATTTTCCCCGTGTCACCACCTGCATGTTTCCTCTGGAAATAGCCTTTATGCTCCTTAAAAGCCATAAATGTGTGATAAAAAGAAAACAATTAAATATAAAAGAAAATTATATATCTTAAAATAATTATGTATTATGTATCTCTTCTGTATTTTTTATTATAATAAATATATAATAAAAATATATTACAATAAATATAGAATATATATGATCATTTATGATAAATATAATGTAAATATTATAAATGTTTTGCCGTGTGCTCTAATTGTTTGGGCTTTTTTTTTTTTTTTTACCTTGTAGATATGGACCCTGTACAGAACACAGTTGAAGATCTGATGTTGAGAATTGGTCATCTTGAAGGGGCCAGCGCTACTAAAGGCGTCTGCCTCTTCTTCGAACGAGGGGATGCCTCTGAGCGACGACCCCTTCTTCAACACATGTAAGAAGGCGCTCTGCGTTTACTCCAGGTACAGCCGTTGGCACCAAAGTATGAATAAGACAAAAATATATATATATATATATATATATATTGGCTTTGTCAGAAGAAGTAAGAAAACACAAAGAGAAGAGTTTCTTTCTAATAAACTGGTAAAAAACAAACATCTACAATTACAAAGGTATCATGGATTTTTATTTTATATTGCCATTTTTCTTTCAAAAATTTCAGGTTTATTGTATATTGACATATTTTTCTATTTGTTATTCCTTTATTACTTTCTTATTATTGCATATTGTTTTGATGTGTGCTGATGTAACACCTCTATCTGTCTATCTGTCTATCTGTCTATCTGTCCGTCTGTCCGTCCGTCGATTTGTATCTTTCTTTGATCTGTTTCAGGGTCTTTAAAAGACAGACACATCAGAAACGGTGATAAACTCTACGCCGTATTCACACCGAAGGAAAACCTAAAACAACCCTCTTCGATGACCCTCTTCGATGACCTCTTCGAACACCCAACCGTCACAGAAATCTCAGGAGAGAATAGCATCCGGTGTCACAAAATGTTGAGGGTGAGTCCAAGTTCTGTATTTCGATCTGTTTATCGTATTTGCTTTATCATTCTAAGTCTTAACGTCACACCAATCTGCTGTCGGGTGGATTACATCCTTCAAAAGTTGTAAGATGTTTTACATTTTAATTGATTTAATTTTATTGTATTTTATTTTATTCATGTTAGATGTTAGATTAATTCCAGTACCTTAATTACTTACTTTGCTATCTGACCTAGAGGAAACTGCTTGACTGAACAACAGAGTTAACGATTTGTCCAAAGATTATTCTGAAATTCTGATCAAAATGTTTCTTAAAAAGTATTAAATATATTGCATTGTTACTGATTGCTTGTCCTTGTCCTGCCAGGGAGACGTTGACCTGGAAGTGAACTTGGCCACCGACACAATCTCTAACGTGAGATGCAAACTGGCTGCTCAAATTGGGATCCCAGCACATGTTCTCCATTACCAGTAACCCTCAAACCTTCAAACAACAATACTGGTTTTATTTTCATTTATCTCATCTGTCTATCTATATTTCGGCAGAGGAAAGCATGTGGCGAGTGACGCAGTTCTACAAAGTTGTGGACTCTCAGACGGAGCGACGCTGAACTTCTCCTTGTCCACGTTTGGGGAAGACGCTCTAGACGCCGTCGCTTTATTCACCAATGATGTCATACCGTCAGTGCGACAAACCGAAAAAGGACTGAGCGCGTTCCTGTCCACACTCTATTCCATTGTAGGCACCAGCGTTCAAGTCGTGTTATTTTTCGCCTTTTTTTATAATTCATATTTTATTTGAGTTTTCAGAAAATTATTACAACAGATGTTCAACCTCAACAAAAAACAACAATGAGAACTACATATACATGTATAACCTTGTAAAATACAGTAAATGGGTTAAGAAAATATGTTATATTACATATATTATATATTATTTGTGTACGAAAGCATATGAACATATAGAAATACTTTAACTTAAATATGTACAAAATAAAACAAAATAACTAAAAAAGAGATACCAGAAATACAACTAAATACAGAATGAGGAATAAACAAATAATGGTGTGCCATGAATGGTATTCTACATGCCACTAGTACAGAGGTCCCCCTATAGACATATCCCCTCACACCTATCAGACAAACCTAATTCCTATCACACATTCTCACAATATATTTCGGCTTTATAGCCTTACCCCTCTCATGATTTTGAAATATTCGGCCAAAAAGTGGAAGAAAGTCAACGTGTTTTATCCTCTTTTCAGAAAAAACACAACTGTGGCCAAGGCTTGAACAACGTGATTGCGTACATATGTGAACTAACAGGATGTAACCCCCTGGCGCAAAGTCTGCTCCAACTGGTCAGCAGGAATGAGAGCGCCACAAGGAATCAGAAGGTACGCTCTGTGACGGAGTTATAAGATAAGATTAAATAAGATAACACTTTGGGAAATTCAGCAGAAGTTGACAGGCAACTAACCGTAATAAGACATAGTAGTTATTACATATATTCTGTATATATATATATATATATATATATAAATGTAATTAAAATTTTATTTTTACTTACACGTTAATTCTATTTTTATTTCATTCTTGTTTTTATTGTCTATGACTGATCATTTGCAACATTTTTTTTTATTATTTTCCAATAGATTGTCATTGTGGAAGTATTGTACTTGCTCTTTTTTGAGAACTTCTGCCAAGGCCTAGAAAAGAAAGCAGAGAAAAAATCATTGAGGACTGTGACTTCTTTGAGTATTCAACACACTGTTGGGCATATCTAATGTCAGAAGCCAAGGTATATAATATGGATAATATACTGCATCACCTGAAAACCTTTGAATCATAATGCAAGGAAGGTCAATCATTTCTGTCTCATATTCATTAGAATGTATTATTTTCGCGTGTTGCACTTATACAATAAAGTAGGAATCGAAAACCAGTAAATTATGATTTCAAACAACCCTTTTATACACATTTACACAAGTTAAGCCATTGATCTTGGAATGCTGTACACAAATTATTTTCAACCAATATGGCAGGTTTCAGATTTGAGTGTCTTTGAGAACATCCTCCTCTCCTTAATTTGAATCCGATCCTGTGGACAGCTTCCACAGTGCCACAGTGTTCTTGAACTTAACATTGTATGTGAACTCACAAAATGGGGAATTTCTCAGGGTTTATAATTGGGACCTATACCAATGCTCATGTCATTTCTTTATTTTTACCAGAAATATTCAATAGAGCATGAGAGCTACGCTCCGATGAAACTAACGTCTGAACAAGGCGTGCGGCTGTGTGAGCCGGTGAACGTGGTTGGAACACCAGGGGTCTTTGAAAGAGCACCTTTTCTTTTCTTCAGAAAATAAAAGGTGAGTCGAAATACTCGCAAAGTCAGAATGAGGACTCTAGTGGACAAATTGCTCATCCGCAAGCCTGCTTCACGCCGCATCCGACAAAACCACAAGAACAAAATGGAAGTCCATCCATTGCTGTGGAGCGTCGGATACCGCACGCGAAAAGCCGTGACGCGCTGCGGGATGCGCTCAAATTCTCAAAACCTCAGGCGGCAACTTTTGGTCCGACACTACGACCGGAAGTGACGTCCGTTGTTGTTGATTTTTTTTGTTGGAACTGGGCCTTATTTATTGTCAAAGAAATCTCTTTTAATATAACTGAATGTGTATTGTTCGCACTTTGCAAACAGTATACAAAAGGAGTTTTAAACTCTCTTTCATGAAAAATAGAAAGGTCCTGCTGAACAAACTACTTGGGGCTGTACTGGAAAAAAGGAGCTCTCTTTTTCCTCGACATATTTTGTGACGTGAAACCCAGCTCATCGCAGTTCATCCGACGGCCACAAGTCGGAGGTTCCGTTTGTCGTATGCGGGTGCGCATTTGGTGTGAAGCGAAAACCTTTACAAAAACATACCTGAGCCAAGAAAAAAACAATGTGATACGATACAAGATGTTCCGGTCTGTTGTATAATCTATTTTGTCTTTGTTGACAATCTGCTTTATTATATCATCTTAAATATATTTTCTCTGCTTAAATAAAGCTTTCAAATAAACACGGAGAAGACTTTTGCCGACATGGTCGAAGGCCTGAAGAAGTTCCCCCATATGATAGTGACACCACCATCAGCTCTCCAAGCAGCAGGACTGGATGGGCCATGGTCTGCTCTTCTAAGTGAAGGTACAGTGCATTAAATAAATGAAGGGGTGCACTGTGGCACTTTACGCTGCAATAGTCATTCCAAGTCCTATATTGTACGTGTGGGATGGTCAATTAAAGAGCACGAGTTCAACTTGTCTTTAACTTAACAGTATGTACTTCATTCGATTGCAGTCATTGGAACATAATGACATATGATGCCTTTTTATCCACGAGAGACGTCTACGTTTGATACAGTTCTTTTGTATTGGATTTCATACCCACTCTAACAGGAGAGGACAATAAATTAAACTTAGAGTAACATTGCTGGCTCAACAACTACTGAATCCTGCTCATAAGAGACATACTCTTAAAGAATTCTCACTGCATGGTCGGTGAGGCAAACCTGTTTACCACAGTAAACAAACTGAGGGTATTAAAGATATTTTTTCTGCAGAATAAAGAGAAAGATGCAGACGCACTTCAAAACAGTGATGCTGTCCAGTCTAGTTTTACATCTGAAGAAGCCAGCTTTTATGCAGAGAAAAGGTTGGGCGTTTCCTGAGAGCAGCCATGTTGTTCCCCTTGGCCTTCGGTAACACCCGAGAACTGTCTTCATAAAGAAAGACATCAAACAGTATCATAAAAAGAAAGCATACATTGAGTATTTACACGAACGGTCCTTCTACCAGCCAGAAAAACACAGATAACGACTAAAACGGTTGTGCCATTTGTGGGCAGGAACGTAAAATATCCTGAAAAAGAGGAGCCGCAATAGTCACCAAGCAAAACACATGCCCCTTAGCATTTAGACATCACTTGGTTTTAAAGTAATATAAGATAATCCCGTAAGGGAAATTCCAGTGTTGCAACAGCAAAACACACATAATTTAAAAAACACACGTTGTTTTTGAATCAATTTATATATATATATATATATATATATATATATATATATATATATATATATATATATATAGAGACATACATATATACACATACACACATATATACAGATACACAAACATATGCAAATGCATATATACATACACATATAAAATCATAAGCCGTTGACCGGAGCTACTGCAAAAGGCTGCCACTAGGGCGGCGCCATCGACGTCACAAAAACATAACACAACATCAAAACAAAATGCTCATGGAATATCGTTCCTGAGCATTGATCATCTGCATTTTCTCTCACAAGACTTAGGTCTCAAACTAACAGCCTTAAATAATCATTTGTCACTCAATTTGGTAAATGGGTAATATGGGCAAAAATTACATTATTTATGTTATTTTGTGCATGCAAATGTGACCCATGTGTTGTGCTAATTACATAAATTATGATGACGAAACCATTCTTCATGTGGAAATTAATACGGTCTTCAACAGTGTACAAATGACCCAATAGAGCACTAGAAATGCTAAAAAAAAGGATTTCTTCTTCATGACATACAGAACATGTAGACAGAGTTGGATCAAATTCCATCCACTACTTCTTCATCTATTTGTTTTTAAAAAAATGTTTAAATATAATTATAATACATACAAAAATATCTATAAATTAACTTATGTACAATACATTGGTGTAGAAACGTAATGACAAGGGCTGCCCCACAATAAATAAGCAATAAATTCCACAGGGAGCCACCGAGCAACTCAAGTTTTACGCTAGAATGTGCAGCTGTGCATTTGTTCATTCACAACTTGTTTTTTGTCACCAGATAATGTGGGTTCTTGTGAAAATAACGATGTGTCAGCCCCTCACGAGATTAAACTGATTGATTTTATGGAAGTGAAGTGAAAAGTACTGAACTGGCACCAGTCAATAAAGGGCCGCACGCCTCGCTCCCATTGCCAGCAGCCCCCCTGCCCTGGAAAAGTGAGTGAAGGAGATTACTGCTAGACATAATTAAGAAAAACCCAACCCAGAGAAAAAAAAAACCAATTCCAAAGTTTATTTCCAGCAATACCATCATTGATTTCTGAGGTGGTTACTTTTGAGTATGTTTGCACAAAAGCATAGTAAGAAACACATTTTCTGATGACAGATGTTCCTTTTTTGTACAGAATTGGCGGCCACAGAGAGGACCATAAAATAGTGACGGGTGGGACTCCCAAAGAAACAATACTGGTAAATACTTTTTTATTGTTTGTTTGCTTTACAGCGAGATAATGGGTAAGGAAAATTATCATTGTTTTCAAACGTCTGACTGGAGCTGCTTTCATGACAAGCTTAAGCTTTCCAGATCCTTACATCACGTTATAATATGGGAATCATAACATGAACACTATTGCTATCAATATGTTAGAATTCCCAGAAAGGCATTGTCTTAATGCACTGAATAATTATGATTTAGTTTGCATTGACAAACAATTGTGTGAAAAAAGTGTGTTAGCCGTGTGAGGTAATTTATTTTATTAGTTATTATTTGTTTTTATTATACATTTTTTTCTTCCTGCCCCCCTGCCTCAATAGGTGCGCACTGAGGTGGTGTATTGCATTCAAATTGTGGAGCATGTAAGGCACCACCAGCCCAGGGCAGGCAAATGGCAGGCAGACACGCAGGGACACAGTGCGGCCTCCCAAGCCAACTCAGAAAAACCCAGGACAGCGAGATCAGGGAAAAAGCGGCAACGGACAACCCCACAGCCGCCAAGCAACCCACCAGCAGGAGGCGCAACGGACCCCGGGAGACGGCCCCGGGAGACCAGGCCCACCCGGTGCACAGACCCCACGGCACGCCAAGCCCAGCAGGGCGCAGAAGAAAGGCCCGCCTAAAGCCCCGCCCACCGTCAGTCCGCCAAGCACAGGGCACAAACCTGCAGCCCAAGCACACAACAAACGCCCCAAAACCCCGAGCAGAAGCGAGCAACACGGCCGCCCCCATGGTGCAGCCCCACCCCGCACACCCAAAGACCAACCCGCACATCCCAAAAACAAAGGCCATCGCCCTCCCCCAGGCCCAAAACCCCCCCCACAAGCACTGAAGCCCCAAACAATTCCAACACCCGGCCTGGAACATCTCCCCTTCACAAACGCTGTCCACACTAAATAACTAAATACAAACAACTAAATAAGGAGTCTGTGGAGTTGTTCAATTCCAGAGTCCAAATTTATTAAAATTCTTTATTATTTATTAATAGAGAGGCGGACATTTATTTATTTTTTTGATATGTAGCTATGGGGAGGTTTTTACATTGTATGCAGCATTTGTTGACATTTTTTTGGATGAGAGATTTTAACTTCAAATATTCCAAGTAATGCTTGTTGCTAGTGCCGTACTGCTGGACCAAGTGTAGAAAATATGTAAAATTATTTTGAAAGATGGTTCCTGATGACTTTTTCATATCAGAATCAGAATGTGTTATTCTGCCAAGCAAATTTTCATCAACAAGGAATTTGTTGTCACAAAGAGAGATGCAATTGTTTCATGTTTAGGATGAAGAAAAAGGGAACGCTAACAAAAATATATTGGAAACTAGAAGAAACTCTCAGGGCAAATACTATTATTCTGTTATTGTTCTTGTAACTTGTTCTCACCTTGTGTGGAGCAAATGGATCAGTGCAGTTCACAGTGCTGATAACCCGTGCTCCGGGCGGGTTGACTCCCAAATAGGAGCCTTTCTGTGTGGAGTTTGCATGTTCTCCCCGTGCTCACGTGGGGTTTCCCCCACCTCACGTCAGTAAGGACCCCCACCAAAAAACATGCACCCATCATCGTCTGACCAGCGATGGACACTCGTCACCAAGTCCCCGGGCGCGTTGGCGAATGCTGCCCACTGCTCCTGGCTGCCCCCCTGGAGGAAGGACAAGCCAGGATGGGTCAAATGCAGCGGCCTCATTTCACCGGCCACCATCCAGAGCGTGTGCGTGTGTTGTAGTGTGGCGTGTTGTGTGATCATTCTTATTCTTCTTAGTTAGAGCAGTCTGCGCGGCTCACAATGTCGCAAGGAGCTTTTCGATCTGCTTTTACCGTTTGCTTCTGCGATAAAGAGAAAAAAAAACACGTGTTTTGTTTGTGTCGTTGATACATTTGTCATTGTGTGATAATGATATCATGATTAAATGGATTACATTTAAAACCGAATGGAACTCGGATGGGGCAATCTCATTTCGTTAGACAAAAAATGCTATATTTGATATTTATCTGGTATACTTTGCAAGAAAGTCCCGCTCCGAGCGTGTAGGGAGTGAAAGGCAGTCGTGTTGAATTGGATAGAGTGGTTGTTAGTTGCTACTTGATGAATATTCACACAACACCAGGCTAAAAAAAAAAAAAAAAAAAAAAAGGTTCGCAGTTTCGAATGGAGTTCTGGGACTTCAGACCGTCGCGTGGATTACCACTTTAACTCACAGAAGAACAAGTCTCATGTTTCGAGAATTTTTTTTTTGGATTATGTTCGGATTTAAGTTCTGCGTGGATTTGACAAGTGGATACGCTATGTAACGTGACAACGTGCGTCCCGGGCCCCCGGTTGGGATTTCACCGTTAATCCCGAATCCCACGACCACCTCTTTTTTTTTTTTTTTTTTTTGTCTTTTTAAAGCGTAACGCGCCGACCAATCAGAAGCTGGCATCACGCCGACGTCACGCGGCGGAGCCCTTCCGCGCACGCCGCGTTAAAATGTCCCGACGCGGTGCGAGTGGGAGCCTCGGATTTCCGTCCACGCGGGACGCAAGGCACAGGGAATAAAAAGGGTAAGTATTGGCCCGACGTCCCGGCTCATTTGTCGCGGTCCGACTTTTACTTCGCGTTGCGGGTTGTCAGCGGCCAGGACAACGCGTGGCGCCCGGTGTTTTGTTTCTTTTCCACGAACTCGGTTCAGCGGAACAGAGAGACGCGCGGTCTGACGCGCGCCGCGCGTGAAACGTCACTTAACATTTGAAATGACAAGTTTATTGACGCCACACCGAGGACGCTGCTTTTTTTTTTTATTTTTTTTATTTATTTATTTTTATTTTACGGCAGCTCAAACATTAAAAAGTAGAGGAAAAGAGTGATCGAGTCATAAATAAGTCTTAAAAAAAACAAACAAACAATCAGAAAACAACTCCGTACACCTTCCACTTGGACTAATATCACCATGATGAAGAATTTCACAGGGTAAATATACACATGGTGTATAGGATTATACTAAAATTAAAAAATATTCATGGCACTGTCAATTCTATAATTTGTGTTATTTATATATATATATATATATATATATATATATATATATATATATATATATATATATATAAACAATTCAAGGCTTTTGCTGAACATCTTTAACATTTTTACTCGGCTCCTCCTGTCGCCATTGGCAGGGCCTTTTCCAGACCAACCTGTTTCTCACCTTTCCGAAAGGCGAGCGTACAAATCCAATAGAACCTGCCTTGTAGGACTCCAGACGGGGGTGCATTCGTTATAGCGCTTGGGTGGCGTCACTCTTTTCAAGATTTGGAGATTCGAGAGGTTTATTTGCCGCGCGCATATACATACCTTCATACATCTGGGCAGTGAAATGTCTTTGCAGCGCACCCGAAGGTTATGCACGATGGTTACTAAACGGAACATAATAGCTGGCCTCATTCCTACCCAACTGACTAACTGCAACTAACCGATTCCCAAAACGTAATGCAGGAAGTGAATAGAATAATATAAACAAAATCAAATCAAATAAAACTCAAAAAGATTATACAAAGCTGGGGTACAAAATAGAAGGGAATAGAGTTATGGATATGGGATAGGCTATTTGTAAATACACATATGTGCAGTAAAGTGCATGTAAATAAAATGAGTATGGAGATTCTTCTGGCAGGTTCTGTTTTAATTTTTAGTTATTGTAAAATGTTTCTATGGTTTGTATTTTTTTATTAATTGTTATTAGTACATGGCAGCGGTTCAATGTCAGAATTCATGCTTTGGCTTGAACAGTTTTAGATTAAGTAACGTGTCTTCGTGGCAAATTTTGGTCTTGGTTAGGTCTAGGTTATTTGTTTCCAAGCAAGGTATAGCGCCGTACCATCTAGAAAATATTAGTTAAGTCAGATACTGAACGTGAAATTTGAAAAAAGCTTTAAAAAATAAACTGAAAAAATTTGAAATTTATCGGAAGTGAACTCTATGACAAACTTTAAATTCAAATGTTTATAGTTTCTTAACATTCTGATGTGGAAGTTAAAATTTAAAGCCCTCTGTATTATGGTATTGAATGAATATATTCATATTTGTGTCTATAGAAATTAAGACAAATTTAAACTGGTACAAAACGGAAACCAACTGTTAACTGTGAAATTCCAATATGCAAGAAAATAATTGAATTAAAGCTTGCAGTTTGTGCTATGATCTCAAAGTTATTGTTTTATTTATAGTCTATTATAATAACTTAGTATATCAAATATTTCGTTGTTTAAATACGTATATATTTCTGTGGTGTGGTGCAATCCCAGTTTGTGTGTCTGTGGTACTCAAAAATATGTTCCAGTGTTGGGAGGCATGTCCTTAATAACGCCAGTACCTCCTCTTCTTGTGTGTGCCCTCAGAAAGATGTGGTGGGTTCTGTGTGTGCTGGTCGTCTTGCTGGCCCTCTTCTGCAGCCTGGACGTGTGGTACTTCCTGCGGGCAGCAGCGGTGGTAATTCGCGCCTGGTTCCAACCTGTGGCGCGTGACGTCACCGGGGAGCAGATCGTGGCGGGACGCGTCCTCCCCCACGACATAGATATGTGCCACATGAATAACGCCCGCTACCTCCGGGAATGTGACTTTGCCCGCTTCTCGCTGTACATACGCAACGGAGTATTCAAGGCCCTGAGAGCGCTGGGAGCTGCTATGGTGGTGGGGGCCACGACGATCCGCTACCGCAGGGCTCTGTGTATAGGCGAGGGCTTTGAGCTGCGGAGTCGCATCGTCACTTGGGACGAAAATTCATTTTTTCTGGAGCAAAGATTTGTGTCCACCAAAGATGGGCTGGTGTGTGCGGTAATGTACTGCAAACAGAACATCATACGCAGCAGCCCTGAAAAGATCATGCAGCACCTGTGTAAGAGGAAGGTAAGGTCAAGGCGTTTGGGGTGACCGGTATGAAGGCGCAACTGCAAACTGTCCACAACAAAGTAAAAGAGGGTATTTAAAACAAAAAGTCGGATCATGTTCATCTTTTCCTGGCAGGTCGAGTGCCCCGAGTTTCCAGAAGATCTTCAACACTGGGTCAGCTTCATCTCGGCCAGCAGCCAGACCCTGAGAGCAGAGAGTGGACTGGCGGAGAAGAGCAAATGAGACCGGATGGCCTTCTGGCTGTCCCTTTACTTTTTATTTCTTGGAAAGCTTTCTGTTTAAGGAGGCAAAATCCCTGTCCAGGTGCATTTGTTTTCTCCCTGATATTGAGATCCATTTGATCTGAACTGACCTCTCTCTACTTTTTACTCTGCAAAATGACGATGCAGAGGCTATAAGGTTGAGACATATACTGATGCTGACATACACTAACACAACTGCAATTCAATTGTATATAATTAGAATTAAAATTTAATTGATAACCATGTTTCCCTGTGTTCTGTGCTATATTGATTACATGTGTTATGCCAATGCCATATGGTGACCCGAATACATTTAGTTAAAAAATACGGGGAAATTGATTTTATAAATTGGTTTGAGGGTACATATTATGAATTATAATTAATATATCATTTAATACCTATTGTGCATAATCTCTGGGTGCGTTGTAAAGGCATTTCACTGCATATACACTACTCACAAAAAGTTAGGGATATTTGACTTTCGGGTGAAATTTATGGAAAATGTTAAAAGTTCACACTACAGTCATATTATATCATGAAAGTAGGGCATTTAAGTAGAATCATGCAATGGTGATTTCCTCATCTCAAACAATTTATTGAAACAAAAGCCTACAACAGCGTTGTTGGCTTGACAAAAAATGTCAATGTCTCAACAACTTGTCATGTGCCCTTGAGCATCAATTACAGCTTGACAGCGACGTCTCCTGCTGTTCACAAGTCAACTTATTGTCTGCTGAGGCCTGGCCCCCCACTCTTCTTGAAGGGCGGCCCTCAGGTCATTGAGGTTCTGGGGTACAGAGTGACGAGCCTCTACACGGTGACTCAGCTGATCCCATAGGGTTTCTATGGGATTCAGGTCTGGAGAAAGTGCAGGCCACTCCATTTGAGGTGCCCCAGTCTCCAGCAGCATCCCTCACTTCACTGTATGTATGTATGAACGCATATGTATCTGTGACGAATAAACCGCTTGAATCTCAACCTTAACGAACCTATGCTGCGTTCCATTGAAGTAGGAGCTCGGGAAAAAAATCGTACCTCCCACTGGGAAGCGTCCGACGGAGAAAGCCATTAAAATCGGAATTCCGAGTTGGAATTTCGGGCCGGAGCGCTCCGACCGGAGGTTTCTGAGCGACACAGCGCGCTGTCCCGCCCGCGTTCTCCCGCGCAGAGGCGGCGGCGCCCACTGAGCCCGGCAGCCGGTGCTACGGCGGCCCGCGGTTCGCGCGCTCCGCTGAACGCCGCATCGTGACGTCACGGGATGCGCTCGACACCGCCTTCCGCCCTGCTGACCAATGACGTCGGATCGCGTGCATGCGCGGAAGCCGCCCGGAAGCGTTGTCTCCGTCACTTACCGGCTTCTGCAAGTTGACAGCGCGGCCCATGGTCGAGCTCCCCCGAAGACAACGTAAGCATAACGCGAGGACGCCGAAAGCCGCCCCCGCCTCGGTTGACTACGCTGGAACCAAACGACCGGGGAGGGTCCGAGAGCGGTAGGTCACTAGCTGCGGAGGTCCGGGCGGCTCAGGTAGCAGCTGGCGGCGCCTCGGCTAAGCTAGCAGGTTGGTGCCGTCGCGGCGGGACGTGCCCGCCCCCTCCCACGCCGAGCGGGACGGTCCCCCCCCCTCAAGGTGGAAACAGGTCGACGCTGCGCTCGCACGTCATGGAGGCGGCGTCGGGGTTTGGTTGCGTGCACACACACACACACCCCCCGCGAACGAGGGAAGAGGCGCGGTGTCATTGATAAGGTCAGGAGTTGCGGTTTGAACATGGTACGGTACCTGCAGGTGCGCTTCGGTGAAACCACTCGCGGGTAAAATCGAAGTGCCCTCCACGGAAGGCAACTCTGTGTCACCCACGGTTCACACAATTCGATAACAGAACTGCGGATAAAGGCGAATAAACGTGGACGATTTCGTTCGTGTTCGTGTTTTGTGACGCACGTATCGCGTCATTGTGAGGGGACGGGGACGGGGGGGGGGGGGGGGTGCTACGCTTATTAGTCAAAAGATGTATACGACAGTATGTGGATGGGGAAATATATCGATGTTTCTGTTGATTTCATTTATAAACATGCATACAGTAGGTGGATTCTGGTGTTATTCACCCTTTTCCCTTCGTGTTTATTTCATTCTATGTTTTTGAGATGTAACACAAAATGCCTTACATACAAAAGTAGTTCTGCATGACGCCAGGGGTTTGTAAGCAATACTGCAACACTGCAACACAAACGAGTCAAGACACACGGAACTCTTAGTACCTTCTTGTTACAGCAGGTGGGTTTTCAAATAGAACACTTCTAATCACTTAGTGTAAAATCGATATAACGACACCCTGGCCAATAAACCGTGCAATATTATAATAACACTGTAATAAGTTCAGACTTAACTAATCCTTTTACTACCAGTGTCCATACCGTTGTATATCATGTACAGAAATACCCCGAACACATTAATATTTATACCCAGTCAATATGTGTACTACTTATCCCCTGTCATAGCCTTTTTTGTAATGTATTTTTATCTGGTCTATAGAGCACACTTTGTATATTCCGTATTGTATTTTTTTTTTAACGCTGTTAAGAATGCTTTGTACTACTCGCTTGTCTGCACCACAGTGCAGTAATTATTTCCAAGACAGACTGTGGTACTGTTGCCACAGCTGCTGTTTCCTAGCATTTGATGTTATTTATGTCAATAACTTGTACTTTGTGAATTTCCTGTTCCAGAGAGATGTTGCTGCTGGTGGTGGGTGCACTTCTCCTGCTGTTCTGCATTGTAGACGTATGGTACTTCCTACGAGGGGCCCAAGTGTTCATCCAGGCATGGTTCCAACCCCGGATATGGGACATTCTAGCCGAGCAAAGCGTTGACGGAATGGTCCTGCCCCATGACTTGGACTACATGGGTCACATGAATAATTCCCGATACCTGAGGGAGTGTGACTTTGCCCGCTTCCACCATTACATGCGATGTGGGCTGTTCATGGCCTCCCACAAACTCGGAGCCAGAATGGTGGTCGGCGCCTCTACTATCCGGTACCGGCGCTCCCTGGCGTTCCGCGAGGCTTTTGAGATTCGGACCAGAGTGATAGGCTGGGACGACAAGTCCTTTTACTTGGAACAACGCTTTGTGTCCAAGATTGATGGCTTCATCTCTGCGGTCATGCTCTGCAGGCAGAACGTGGTGACCAGCAGCCCGGAGAAGATCATAGAGAGCGCGTGCAAGAGGAAGGTTTGTAATGACAAGAGACTGAGAGAGATACTGCAGTGTAAAGTTCTACGTATTAACTTGTGTGTCTTTGTGCAGCCTCCATCTATCTAATAGTGTGTGTGTGTGTGTGTGTGTGTGTGTGCGTGCGTGTGTGTGTGCGTGTGTGTGCGTGTGCGCGCAGATCAAGTGCCCGGAGTTTCCGGAGGACCTCAGTCACTGGATCAGGTTCATCTCAGCCAGCAGCCAAGCGTTAAGAGCAGAGAGTGGACTGGAGAGGAAGGACGACTGAGGCACAGTCTAAACATGCACCAGCTCATTATGAGTACATATCATTTGCACGCACACACGATGAAACATTGTAGAGAGTCTGTCCTTTTATTTGCAAGATAACCAGTACACACCTTTTCATTCCACAACACCGCCACACTATATATATATATTTGTGTGATAAAACACTGGTTTAAATGAAAACTTGAACTTCCATATTACATGTACTGTGGGCCCTTGCAAGCAGGGCATTGGTAGTTTTAAAAGTCATTACAGTTTTCCAAAGTGAAAATAGAATACAAATATGAAAGGTAACTTGATTATTTTACCTTATAGCTGACAATAGTTAGGTTAAACATTTTACAACCCTTTTTTCATTTCACATTGTTATGGCTTCAGATAAGCATGTGGAACTTTAGAAAACCTGAGGACATCAGTGCATGTGCTGAAAAAAGGGATGGATTTATTTGTGCCCGTTTCTCTTGAATAAAAGTAGCATACCATTGGAATATACAAGGTGTGATCCATTACTTGAATAGATTTGATCAGTTTATCATGACTACTGTGTTCACTTTCCTTTACTGTTTGCACAGGTTAATCCCAAAGGAATATACTGACTGACCATGTGTAAGTTAGCTGGGTGGGAACCACTTTTTTTTGTTTGTTTTTACAGACCTGTATGGTTTATTTACTGAGGAAAGCATTGCCTCTATAATAGCCAAAAGTAGCACCAAGTTAGCAAAGGCTAACCACGGGCTGCTCTTGCTTTATCAAACTCTTGGAATGGGGAAGAAAAAATGGTTAGAATATAGAATGAATGCAAAATGATTTATTGTGACAAAAGATGAGTGAAATTGGATCATGCCCCTTTTAATACATTTATTTTGTTTGTGACCAAAATAATGTATCGTTCATAGTGTTATTCCAAAGAATATGTGTACCTTTGTTATGTGTGAGCGCTTTGTCATTATGCTACCAATGTTCTGAGAGGAAAAAGGTTGTTTAAATTATGGACTGGGAAATTGTAACAGTCTTTTATTTTACAAGTATTTGGTTATTTTATGGTTGGTTTATTCTTTAATTATTTATTTCATTGGACTCAGTACCAGAATTGTATCTATTGTGTATGCTGATTATTAAAGTGCATTTTAAATTAAAGAATTCATCGAACCCTGTGGTTGAGTGCTCATGCCTTCTGTCTTCTGTCTGTCCATGTGACAAATAAACCTCTGGAATCTTGAATCTAGTGGAAGGACCATTTGAGTGGTTGGACTAGCTTTGGAAATGCACTGTGTAGAAAGCTGGAAATATGAAAGTATACACAAAACAGTGGCGATTATTTGATCTGATTTGGCTATGTTTATGAATGTATTAGGATTGAATATAACCTTTACAGGCTTTCTCATGCACAAACAGGTGTCCCATAGCATAGCCTTTTTGTTGGTTTGTAGAAAGGCAGTAATAATAAAGGTAAACGTTTTTAAAATTTGCATTTATGTAAATATAATTTTGCCAAAGAAATGTGGCACATGTCTATGTAAAACGCAGCACCAATCACCATGGACTAACATCACTGAATGTTGTGTTGTGTTTTAATGGTTACAATCGTTCCTGGATCATGCAGTGCAGGCACAAAAGAAAAGGACGGTTCCTCAAGGTTCTTAGAACTTCCTGCAGTGTGAAACCGCCTTCTGTGACTAATTATAGTTTTGGAGTTTTGTAAAACGCAGCACAAGTTTTCCCAGTTTCCTTTAAATGCAGCATCGGCTCAAGTTGTCTGCCAACGTGTAGCAATCGCTATGAAGTCCATGAGGCGCAAGTGGCTGGTTGTGGATGACTTCTGAGAGACAAGGCTTGGATTTACACCAATGAGCCATAACATTGAAACCACCACTAATATTGTGTAGCTCCCCCTTGTGTCACCAAAACAGCTCTGATCCATCAAGACATGGACTCCACATGCCCTCATAACTTTGGATGATGATGATGATGTCACAAAATGGCCTGCCCCTGAAACGTATCAAATCGCGCCAATGTTCTATTTCCGGTAAGATTACGACAGTTTTTTGCAAATTTCTGCTGCAAATGTACATCGAGGTTGATCAAACTCAAACTGGAATTGGGAGGACATGAACTGCGGGCCCCAATCTAATCTAATAGTGATAGGGAGACCATGGTGACTGAAAATGTTCTCTAGACTGTCAATCACCTTGTCTGTGGTAGTTGACTGCAGGATCTCATTTTCGTAAAATCGGCTGTAATAGTTTATAACTACCAATATAGAATGTCCTTGTTGGTAGTGGGTCCAGTAAGTCAGTGGCGACATCTTGCCATGGCCCATCTGGTAGTGCTGTAGGCTGTAGTGATTTGGGTACATCGGGTCGTGCCATTACATGTTTCTCTGCAGCTCTGTCCATTCCTGACCGCCATACCTTACTCCTGAGGTGCCGATTTGTGCCTACTATGTTACGGCCCTGGCTCTTGGTGTGTGTGGTAAAACAATACGGGGCTCCCTCAACACTAACTGTCCAATCAAACACAGTTCACATGCTATTGGTGCACATGGACGGCATTTGTCATCGCAGCCACTTTGTACTGCATTTTCAGTTCTGTCAACTCTTCATCTGCTGCCGAAGCCACTTCTCTTGGGGTTAGTGCTCTTGGTGTTGCGTTTGTAGTAACGAACCTCACATTCCTCTGCTGCATGTTCATGAGTCTCCTCTGTCGCGCGCTTTCCCAGCAGTCGTGACAGGTGGTCGGCAATATTGTCTCTCCCTGGGATATGAACCACCCTAAAATCATATGGTTAGAGGCTTACCACCCATCGTTCAACACGGGCGCGTGGTTTTGACGACGGACTGTAGATGGCCTCCAAAGCCTTGTGGTCTGTCACTATGTCAAACTTTTTACCATATAAATATGGGTGCAGTAAGCAACACTATGTAAGCAACACTATGTAACTTTTTTTTTACCTTAAAATAACAGCTTCAGAATCGTTTTGATGGTACAGTTGTAATATGGAGTATGGCGCCTCTTTAATTCCCACCAACCCCCCTGAACACCTGTTCTTGTACTATGTAACTTTGTTGTTCGGGTACGAAACCGCGGGGAAAGTGTGTTATGCTTTACGGCGCTACTTCACTTCCTTGATTTTTGGATTCTGTTCGTACCATTTTTTTTGCCCCGTAAAATTAATGTTAAAAAACCTGCTAAACTATAAACTTGCCGGTCAAAATGTCAGGTAATGATGCTCATACAAAACATAGCCGCTCCAAAGTGCTGCTCTAAAGTGGTGAGGTCCATGCAAGGGGCGAAGTAACCTAGGTGTACATTATATTTGCGTTTGTAACGTAGACTGTTATTGAAAAAGTGCAATTGCAGTCAGAATCTGTAGGAGTGCCAAATCCCAAATCCAAAGAAATTACATAGTGCTGCTTTAAGCACTTGAAACGCTTGTTTATACTCCGGCCCGAAGTGGAATGGTGCATATTTCTTCGTCGGTCCCCGCAGAGGCTCTGATTCACTGGCAAACTGGGGCCTGAATCGCCTACTATAGCCAGCTAAACCTCAGCGCTGCCATTGTAGCTCACACTCATCGCTGCCATCTGCATCTCCACTCTCTCACACTGCGTTGCTATCTCCTGAACACCTGCCAACATCAGCCTTGGTTCCTCCAACAACTTTCTCCGAACACAATCCAGCGTGCATCTGCTTAGCACTGCATCTCTTATTTGGTTGTCTTATTACAGATTGCTGCTGGGCGCTGTGGCTCGCCTGGTAGAGCCCACCATTTGCAAGGCTAATTCCATTGACATTTCACTGCATATATATGTCTGAAAGTATGTACATGTATGTGACGAATAAACCTCTTGAATCCTTGCCGCAGCGCGCCTGGGTTTGATTCCAGCATGAGGCCACTTGTTGCATGTCATCTCCTGTCTCTCTCCTGCTTCTCGGCACTGTCAATAGAAGCATGAATGTGCCAAAAATGACATCTTTAAAATAAGTTGCTGCACTGTTTCCCCCAGTTTCTGTGTTATCGGGTAGAAAGCTTGGTGCGCAAAAATTGAGTTCACTTGCCGTATAAAGTATATAATCCACTGGTCGTCCGGTGTTGGGCAGGGTTGAAAAAACATACAGACCGGTACATCAGTACCTGTGTGATGAAGAAGTAAAGCCCGTCGCCTTTGTTCAGACCAAAGCTTCCTCATCGTCAGACGTCAAGCCTTTTCCATCTGCGTACAGCTCAAATGCCATCTTGCCCACCGTGGTCTTAGCGTGGCAGGCTCATTGTAGCACTCTCGACGACGTAACTTAACTTTTCAGATTTAACTACGAGGGAAAATTGCCATCCAAGCCGCCGTTGTTCGAGGTTGACTGTACACGGCACAAACTATATCCTCAGTCGGAAACTTCAACGACCCACGTTATTGAATGCTCATCTCCCCACGCATGCGGCTAGTAGGATCTTGCGAAGAATTACCCCTGCCCATTACGTCATCGGTATACAAACAGGTATGGTAGTCAAATATAGCAAGGCTGAGGATAAAAGTATAATCAAATCAGAAATTAAAAATAAGTTGCAGGAAGAGTTGGATAGAGGGAATAAGGAGTTCTATAAACTACAGCATTCAAAGAAAAGTCGGATAAAGGAGAGGATGCAATAGAAAGGGAAAGCGGGAGGACATCATATCAAGGATGCGGTTTGGTCACACCGGTCCGAGCAGGGTAGACGTGAACACTGCGGACTACAGGAAACGGTGGAAGATGTATTTTTATACCGTCCTAGATATCAACAAGAGAGACTCCAAAGGAATCACATGACACTAGGTCTGAGAAAAAAATGTTGTAGAAGGGTTCGGGTGATGTGCGGTACAGGGCTATTTTCAGATTTTAGGAAAACACGGGAATTAAAAAGAGAATTCAATTTAACCCTATAATAACCGTTCTGAGCCACACTCCTATCCAGAAGGTGGCGGTTATGCACATAAAAGCTGTTCGCCAATCGCCACCAAACAACGAAAGAAGCAGAAAAAGAATCTTGCAAAAATCGCTGTAGGAAGGCCGAGCTCCGTGAGCGACGTGCGTCGCTTCGGGCGCCGCGTGGTTCTCTTGGCTGACTGGTTCTGGTCGCTGTGTTGTTCTGTGGCTATAGTCACTTAAAGTCCGTGGCCGGAGCTTAATCAGATGCAAAAATGGTTTGCATTTCCAAAATATGTTACGTCTTCCCTCCGCTCAAGTTTTTTTTTTTTTTTTTGCGACAGTTCAAATACTGGAAAGAAAAGCTCTGGCGAAACCTAATTTTATTTTAAGATTTATAACGCCTGTTTTCTGTACTGGGAATGCTGGATTGTGTTTTATTTGTTTACTTTGAGCAGACACAGTGGCGTTTTCTAACCCAGAACAAGAAACACGAATAACGTCTTTACCTTTATTGTGGCCGTGGCCGTCGTCGCAGCGGAGGCGATGGTCATTATAACGTCCTATAATTATCATAAACTGTACTTAATCGTACTAAAATGTTAAAATGAAAGAGGGGGGATTCCATCAATAACTTGGACTATGATAGCCAAAATCAATCGTGTCCGAGGAATCAAGATCAGGAACTCGTAGTTGAGGGCCACCCGAATGGACATATACAGCGATACTTCGATCTATATCACACTATAAGACGCTATAACTGTAAGAAATTTGTACATAGGATATTTTATCACTTGACATTGAGCGCAACAAAGGCTATATCGTATAGTATAGTATATTATATAGTATAGTGTAATCAAAAGTACCCAAGTTGAATACAACGCACAATACAATGAATAGTTTTTATTCATTGTAAAAACTAATACATTGATGGCAATACGAGAGGAACCGCAGGCTCAGACATTTGGTGCATGTGCTGAGGAGCCAATGGAGGAAGCGACTGTCCGTGGGTTTATGACTGATAACACCCTTTCATTCGACCATCCAGACGCTGTTATGATGTTCAGCAAAATCCAAATATGATTGTTAAGGATCTCATTTTCTTTTGTAGGTTTGTTAAATAAAAAAAACGATGCCTACACAAATCTCTTCCAAACTGCACTTCAATATAAAACAAAACAAACAACAACAACAAATAAATAAAAATAGGTCAGAATAAGAGCGAAGACATCAACACGGCAAGCGCGACGTCACGGCCTGCCACCCGGGCGCACCCCGCCCACCGATGACGACATCCCCCTGCGCTCCCCGCTTCCTGTAAACAAACGGCGTCGCTGTCACTCTTCCCCCCGAACCCTCCGTCATGGCGCAGGCCGGGGTTCTCCTGGACAAAGACCAGCTCAACTGCTCCGTGTGTCTGGACGTGTTGAAGGATCCGGTGACGACGCCGTGCGGCCACAACTACTGCTCGGCCTGCATCCAGCGCTACTGGGACCAGGACGAGCTGTTGGCGGTGTACAGCTGTCCGCAGTGCCGGCAGAGCTTCAGCCCCCGGCCGCTGCTGGGCAGGAACACGGTGCTGGCGGACGTGTTGGAGCGATTCCGAAACACGGGGCTCCACGCCGCGACCGACCCCGCGGCCGCCCCCGCCCCGTCCGCGCCCGGACAAACCCTAGCCGGACCCGAGGACGTGGAGTGCGACGTGTGCACCGGGGGGAAAAACAAAGCGGTCAAGTCGTGCCTGGTGTGCCTGGCCTCGTACTGCGAGGGTCACGTCCAGCCGCACTACCAGTCCGCCGCCTTCAAGAAGCACAAGCTGGTCCCCGCCGCGGGGAACCTGCGGGAGACCCTGTGCCCCCTCCACGACAAGCTGCTGGAGGTCTACTGCCGCTCGGACCGGGAGTGCATCTGCTACCTCTGCCTGACGGACCGGCACAAAGGCCACGACACGGTGCTGGTCGAGGCCGAGACCCAGGAACGGAAGGTAAGTAAAAGGGGAAAAGGGCGGAGGTGGGAGCGTCGCTTTCCACTTTGTTCCCGTTCGATCATCGCTCCGCTTGCTTTGCGTCACAACGCTGCTTGCCCTGGTGCCGATGAGCAAACCGATAGACTGGTTACAAGACAATGAGCAGTGTGCATTCTGATGGAACTTATGTCAAAGTACCAGGTGACCAACCTCCACTGCACACAAGTAGTATCGCATATATACTATCGCATTTTGTGTGTGTGTGTGTGTGTATATATATATATATATATATATATATATATATATATAGAGAGAGAGAGAGAGAGAGAGAGAGAGAGAGAGAGAGAGAGAGAGAGAGAGAGAGAGAGAGAGAGAGAGAGAGGGATCTATTTCTATTTTGTATTTGTTGCTACTTGTATATGTTTGACAAATTTTTATATTGTAGTTTTATCATTATTTTATGTAATTTTCACGTCACTTTATTCTATGTTGTTGTAATATTTTTATTCTCCATTTTTTTCCGTCTCAATTTAAATTTTTTTTTTTTTTTTTTAATAACGCTAATGGCCTGTGTGTCTGTGACGCAACACTCCTCACCTCAGGCTGGGGGCGGGGGGCCCGAGCGCCTGCCCCTTTGCCCCTTAGTGTCCACGGCGCCCTTCTTATCAGGCGCGTTTTTTGTTTGTTTTTAATCATGAGATTTCACGAGATTTCGTTGGAAACAGTTGTAACATATATCGATTCAAAGAGGGGTCCCCCCCAACCCGCCAGGGCCCCGAGGTTGGAATGGCGGTGCTGATTGGGGGCCGTTCCCTCCAGACGCGCAAAGGCAGAGCGGAGCGTTTTTGATTTGTTCTTTTTCGTTTTTTTTTTTTGTTTTTTTTTGTTAATCCGAATATAAATTGTCAACTTTGGATAAAATATAATAATATAAGCTCAAATAATCGACTTTTTTTTCAAGCGTGCTCCACTGTGGGGTTTTAGTGGGGGTAAAGAAGGACAATTACTCCTTTCCCGACATTATTTGTTATAATCATGGCAGAAGAATGTAGACGCAGTAGTGTTTTAATGAGTCCATATTCCACAATCAATGACCTATGCGTCGCCTTTTATTTAGCTGGTAGGAAAATGGAGATGAGAAAGTCCTTGGTATTGGACTATTGTATTTCTACTGGATTTCTTTTAAGGGCAACGTCTCAACGTGTCCTCATTGGTCCAGAAGAAAAGAGTCTTTATTGGTGGAATTGGAAGCTCAGTGTTTTCCACCATGGCATGATTGTTGGTGCCAGGCGGGCTGGTTTGAGTATTTCTGTACCTGCTGATCTCCTGGGATCTTCATGCACAACAGTCTCTAGAGTTTACTCAGAATAGTGCTAAAAACAATAAACATGCAGTGAGAGGGAATTCTGCGGACAGAAAGGCCTTGTTGATGAGAGAGGTCAACGGTAGATAGCCAGACTGGTTGGAGCTGACACGCGACAGTAACTCAGATAACCACTCTGTACAATTGTGAGGGGCAGAAAAACATCCCAGAATGCACACGTCGTCGAACCTTGAGGCGGATGGGCTACAACAGCAGAAGACCACGTCGGGTTTCGCTTCTTTCAGACAAGAAGAGAAAGCCGAGGCTGCAGTGGGCACAGGCTCACCAAAACTGGACAGTTGGTGACTGGAAAAACGTAGCCCAGTCTGATGAATCACTGTTTCTGCTGAGGCACGCAGATGGTAGGGTCAGAATTTGGCGTCAACATCATGAATCCATGGACCCAACCTGCCTTGTGTCAACAGCCCAGGCTGGTAGCGGTGGTGTAATGGTGTGGAGAATTTTTTCTTGCCACACTTTGGGCCCTTTAATACCAATCTATCATCGCTTGAATGCCGCAGCCTATATGAGTTTTGTTGCTGATGTATGTGCATCCCTTCATGAGCACAATTAACCATCTCCTAATGGCTCCTTCCAGCAGGACAATGCACCGGGTCACAAAGCAAAAGTAGTCTCAAACCGGTTTCATGAACGTGTCACCGAGTTCAATGTCCTTCAGTACCTTCCCAGTCACCGCATCTGAATCCAGTAAATACCTTTGGGATGTGATAGAACGTGAGATTCGCAGCATGAACGTGCAGCTGTTAGGTTTTATTTGTGTCCCAGAACACAAATAAAACCTCCGTTTACTTTCTTTCCATGCCACGAGGGGGCGCAGAGGGTCATTTTGTTTTTCTCTTGTTCTGAGCGCGTCTTTTGGGTCTAAAGGTTGTACTTTTTAAGCGCGCCTCTGCCTTTAAGGTCTCCGCATGGGCCTGCTCCTCCTCCGACCCCAGGACTTAATAACGATCCGGAGCCTGGGTCATTCATCTCCAGCTCATTTGAGCACCATCCGCCACCACCACCACCACCGCCTTGAAATACTAATTGGTGGATCCATATTCTCGAGACGTGACTAACTACTGCAATTCCTTTTACTCCCCAGGATTCTATTATGTGATTACAACTTGTTCAAAATGCTGCAGCGAGGCTCTGATCTAAAATGTAAAAAAGAGACCACATCCCTCCAGTCATTGCATCCTACAACTTTTTGTTCAACATATTGTTCACGTTTGAAGCTCTACATGGCCTTGCCCTAACCTGTATCGCTGAACTCTTCGTGCCTTTCTCCCACCATTGTTGTGCAGAACTTTGGTAAAAACCCATTTAATTGATGAATGAACTTTGAACTTGTTCATATCACTTCCATCCATGACACCCCTCCCCAGACCCATCTCACTGAGATGAAGCAAACCTCTCAGCAGAGAATCCAGGAGAGGGAGAAAGAAGTCCATGAAATCAAACAAGCCATCATGTGTCTCACTGTAAGTGCCAGCATGCCCACGTCTTATACATGTCTTTGTTTAATGTGGGACACTGATACTTTTTGGGGTGTACTACCACTGCTTCTGACTGGGTAATTGTGTAGCCTTTGAAAATAGAAAAGCCTGGTATACATTAATTTGCTGGTATGGGGCAAAGCCGCATTAAAGTTCCTAATTAAAGGAAAACCATGGCACCGTTTTAACCTTATTTTTGGATCGTTGGGAGTAAGGCTGGGTGTGACTTACAATATGAAATGTCACTTTCTGCTGAATACCGCGATATTGACCATTTGACAATATTCTGGGGATGGCTAGTGGTGCTTTCATAAGATATTTACACGTGTGGAATATTTGAAAAACAACCATTGGTAATGTGGATATATCACGACCAAGCAGTCTACAAAATGTACTTTATTGCAACAGAGCCTTAAAGACAACATTGAACTATATTGCGATATTACGAATAACCAAAATCCCAGACGATATCGAGTCTCGTATCACAATATCGATATTAAATCGATATATATCGCCCAGCGCTAAACGTGGAGTCAACCCAAGCGATGGGCACCAGAATCCTTTAAATGTATCTAGTAATGAGAGGATAGCTTCAGTCGACCGCCCGGCAGTTGGGAAATTGCAACCAAATTCATGTTCCTTTAAATAACTACAGACAAGCAGTCAGTCAGTCAGTCAGTCAGTCCTATTTGTGAAGCCCATATGCATGACAGACGGATGGAGAACACTTCTATATACTTACTTATTCTTTGCGGCTTTCTTACCTGCTAGCGCTCCACTCGGGTAGCGATCGAGGAGAGCGATAAGGTCTTCTCCGAGCTGATCCGCTCCATCGAGCTGAAGCGCTTCGAGGTCCGGGAGCTGATGAGGGCGCAGGAGAAGACGGCCGTGCGCCACGCCCAGGAGCTGCTGGAGAAGATCCAGAGGGGGACGGCCGAGCTGCGGAAACGAGACGCAGAGCTGGAGGAGCTCTCGCGCTGCAAAGACCACATCCAGTTCCTCCAGGTAGCTTCCCCCGCCGCCCGGTTACTGCCGATAGGGGGAGAGGAGACTGCAGGAGATTTCCCAACATTAAAACGGGAAATGGTATCAAGGTATAAAGTTCAATAGTCAGAGAGGGATGTTCACAAACCATGCATGATATACATAACTTTGTTTGCCACACTACATGGGCTGCGTTAACACCCCCAACCGAAATGACACAATTCTAATGTTTTTCCAACACAAGACACATGTATGACGTCTATTATGAACGTCCGAAGGAGGAAAGAAACACATGGAGTTGGATGTTTTCAGATCCGTTTTTGGCCGCCTTCAAGTGTGGAAATAAATGGGATACAAATCAGAAATTGGCTGACGCGACTTCCATCTAAATGCGCTGGTCGTAGTTGGACGGTCACAGCGGTTCAAGAGTCGTCAACGCGACAGTCATGACCAGGACAGTTCAAACAAAATTTTATTTATTTTCCCGCATTCGAAAGTAACCGACCCACCGTTCCTGGCCAAAGGTTACAGCTACACGATCCCACAGATGTTGATCCACACACCCCTTCACACAGACACACACACACACACACACACACACACACACACACCTTCGTACACAAACACACACACAAATCCAGATAAACACGATCACACACCTGTAGAGACATAAACACAAGCACACACATGGGCACGCCTACAAACCACTTATGCACTCACAGTCACATTGTCACTGACACACACGCATACTGTACACACGTATACTGTACACACAAAAACACAGACAGGCAAACATACACACATCAATGCAGATAGACACACACACACACACACACAGCCCTGGGCTTCAGTCAGGGCTCTCCGCTTTCTTCTTTGTTGTAAAATTCTACGTTGTGTTCCTCGAAAGACACTTCAAAAAACAGTTTGATTATAATTTCTATTTCCCTTGCCTCCGTGGCAGACAGCCTAGTGAGCGGTGCTCAGAGGCTTGAGTATGAACCCCGCATGCAGGGTTTAAAAAAAATAAAATAAAAAAACAATTAATTTCTATTTGTTCAAATGATGTATTTTACAAATCACAGAATCAAAATATGAAATAATTCCAGCAACAAATTAATAATCCCCATCCTGCAGGGTTGATTTTAAGTCTTTTTTTTTTCTTCTTTTTTTCTGTAAACAGGCGGCAAAAAAAATCGGATATAGGCAACAAATGGGAGCCGGGCGTCAAGACCCGCGGTGTAAACACAGCCGTATATTTCCGCAGGGGAAAGTATCTCAAGTATCTGCGACTCCTTTCAGAGCTTTCGGTCTTTTCCTGCTCCGCCTGTAACCGAAGACCTGCCTTCGGTCAGCGTCAACCCCAGCCTGACCTTTGACCTGGTGATGGCTGCCGTCTCAGATTTTAGCGATCTGCTCCAGGAAGTCTGCCAGGGCGGCTTCGTCAGCATCTATGAGAGGGGTAAATTCATTCTATATAGTTGCAGCTTTGCTTTGTTGTTTTGTTTTTTGAGTGCAGTCATGACAGTTTGAGCCTAATCCGTCCACGTTGGTCTTTCCCCTGTTGTAGTGAGAGACGTGGCTGTCATAGATTCTCCAGAGCCTGGCGTCCAGCCCGAGATGCCGTCGCCCGAACCCGGCGCCCAAACAAACGTCCACATGGAAGATACACCGGGTGAGTTGCTGAACGGCCGTTTTGGATTTGGGATGTTGCACCTCATTTCTGGCCGATTCCCACATTCGTAGTTTAGTTTATTTTCACCTTCAGATTTGGAAAAGTATAAACAGTGCAATGATTGAAAAGCTTCCCGATGAAATGGAAGGAATTTACTAATGTCTGATCAGTGTTGTATGTCTGTTATATAAGGAGGTTATTGTGTGACGCTGAAACCCTCCTCAACATGGTTTTTTTTTTGGGGGGGGGGGACTAACTAGTCTAACTAGCCTGTTTAAAATTGAAGACGTTGTAGTGGCACATTTCAACAAAATGTCAATGATTCAGTCCCGTGTTCCACAATGAAAGACGAAAGTGCCTTTTAAAGTCATTCACCGGTGAAAGACACTGTTTGTGACTCAGTCGCAGAGCCCTGAAGCCCCGCCCACCGCTGGGTCGCTGTTTATTGAAAGCTTATTAATGTTACACGTGTCGTGTGTCCACATCGCACCAAATTCTACACTGCATGTCCCTGGGTCCCAAGTAATACACCTGCTGAGATAATCGAAGGACATACATACATACATACAGACAGACAGATTCCTGCCTAGATAGATACTGTAGATAGATACTTTATTCATCCCTGGAGGGAAATAACAGCAGCTCACATCAAAATTGGCAAGGAAATAGATTAAAAATAGAAGAAAGACAAGTTAATACACGATAAACCTCAATAAAAAAATAAAAAATAAGCGAGGAAAATTTGGTGATTTTTGGCAATGTACATAATCCCAACACTCAAGAAATTGATAAATTTGCCATGTGCAATAAACCTGAGGCCTGTTGCATGATCCTCTACGTAAGACAATGCGTGTAGCAA
Source organism: Zeus faber (assembly GCF_960531495.2). Taxonomy (NCBI): domain Eukaryota; kingdom Metazoa; phylum Chordata; class Actinopteri; order Zeiformes; family Zeidae; genus Zeus; species Zeus faber. The sequence goes on along the minus strand of NC_137196.1, from coordinate 19,266,115 downwards.
AAATCAAGGAGCAACGCAAGGTGCGTTTCTGGTGTTGCTCTATACAAATACTACAAAAAATGGCGACTGAAGAAGTGACCGTTTCCGGGAAACTAACTGAAAAGGCAATGGTGTTTAGTGCACACACATAATCTTGTGCACAAGTGCAAAAACAAAAAAGGCATTACATCTTATGTGTTGGCATGGCTATCGGCTAAACATTTTTTTAATTTTGTATTAAAGGTATTGAATACATTTATTTATTTTTATTTTATTTCTTGACATACTGACCATCTTTTACGTTCCTCCTCGGTGGCCATTTTTAAATACCCTGCTCAATTTGTTCCTCCTACCAAATTAGTGATTTTGGTGCTCCCCTGTGGATTAGCCCTTTATGACTCCTGCAGGGCCCCAAAACGTGTAGAATAACCTTAACAAAACATTTCTTTCACCTGTCACCCTCGCATCCAACTATAATATCAGACAAAGGTGGATTTAACTGATTGTTTTGATTTTACATGTATGCATGGTACAGCAAAGAGTTGCGTAACAGGCCTGAGAGGTTGGCTATAAAAAAACAAAACAACGGTAAATCAAAAAAAAAAATAAAGATCCTACAGATAAATAATGAACAGTAGTGTTGTGGTCATGTACACAAGACCTACCTCTAAACTTTAAACGTAAACCTATAAATTGACGAAGAGCTATAAAATAAACGTAAATTTTACAAATAGATGTGTAAATTTGAACGTTCACTCCGTGTCCTCCCTCAGCCCCTACAGCCGGACTGGACCAGGCTCCCATGGGTCTCAACCCCTTCCTCTCTTCACCGCCCGCGGTTCCCACTTTCGGCGGTTTTGCCTTCTCACCCTTCGGTGAGTGTGGATGGATGTAACTCCAAAATATGTTCTAGAACAGTCTAGGTATTAACATGGCTTTTTATTATCTTTAGGTTACTCTTTTTTTGTTTTTATTTAATATATTTTGCTTTTATGACTTATTTCTTTAGACACAATTTTGTATGCTTTTATTAGCCTATACGTACCCTGTTTTTAATTAATTTGATTATTTTAATTATTTTATTATTCTACTTTGTAAATGCATTTTGCCTGTTTTTATTTATTGTTGCCAATTCATGGTCTTCTATTAATAAAGATTATTATTATTATTATTATTATTATTATCATCATCATCTTTCTGGTTCATTTAACTGGTTATTGTATGTGCTCACATTTATATGTTTTGAATCACTATTCATATTTCTTATTTATCTTTCTGTAATTAATTTGATTATATTTGTTGTTTACCATTAGATGTTGTGTATGTTGTCATATTTTGTGTACAGTTAACTGTTAGGTTTTATGTATATTTTCACATTTTTTCATATTTTCCATTTTATTATTTATATATTTTTTCCATTGCTTTATTATTATCTTTGCCTATTTATGTATGTGAGTATCTATCTATGAGAACCAGCCCATAATATGTATCATGACTGTGTGCTCCATGTCCAGGTTCTGCCAGGATGCTGCTGACCAACTCTCCTTCCTCCAGCTCTAAACTCTCCTCTGGCTCCAGACTGAGGCACCTGCAGCGACGCTCTCAGCCAAGGAGGAATGGACGTGATGGACGTTAAAATCTCACTTTGCCAAAAGCGTTATCCCGTTACGTTCTTTTCTTCTATATATCTGCAGTGAAAAATATGTATGCTTGATTCTCAGCTTGTTTGGGAGCAAAGTAATAGTGGACAAAGAAAAATAGTGGTGGAGACATTTTCTGCAATGCTGTTTTACCTATGTTTCCTTTTTTTAAGCGATGCTTTTAATATACGGTTCAACTTTATGTTTAACCTGAGATTTTTAAACATATTTTTGACTTGCTGAGAACTGTAATGTATTGTAATTTATGACATACCAACATAAAACAAATTATTTGAAAAGTTGTTCAGGGCTGGCCATTCTTTTGTTTTGGGTTTATATTAAGTTTTCCTTGTACTCTGAAGAATGCAGGCTATTGTGTTTGACTGTAGATCTGGGAAATGGATTGAATAGGAATACACACACCTTAGTTTTAGGGCAGAGAATTCAAGATAGGTAAAAAAAACCCATGTAATTTGGGTTGGCGAGAGAAAATAAAAAATAATTTGCTTCGATAGTTCGATAGATTTTATTTTGTGAACAAAGTAAAAAACCTCTATATCTGGCTGAGTTTGCAGACCTCCACTACCAATTCAGTGGATGAACTGGTTCGACTATTGTTTGGAATTGGTTTTAATCATAAAGATACTATTTTTCTTCAACTTTGAAGAGAATGCATCAAAAAGGTGGTAGACAGCAACACAGCACAACAAATAGCCAATAAAATATATTTTTTGCAATAAACAAAAATGGCAATATAGAATAAATAACAAACTTAAAAAAACAGTTTGTTCTCAAAAATTGACCTTAATCTTGTGAACTATTTTTAAATTTTTTCTGCCCTAACCCTCTTCCGTACTTTTGGACGTTATCCTGGTAAATACAACCGATTGTGCGGTCGCGGCTTCTGATTGGCTGATCCCCTAGGTGACACCTGACTCACCTGCTGGCCACGCCCACGTTTGCACTTTCCCTCGCTCCCTCCGAGTTCCTGCTCCGGCACCCCCGTCGAAATGGCTGCGCCGACCAGTATCTCGGTGGAGCAGGAGCAGTTCAGCTGCCCGGTGTGTCTGGATGTGCTGCGGGACCCGGTGACCATCCCCTGCGGACACAGCTACTGCCTGGCCTGCATCGAGGACTACTGGACCCGGACCAAGCGCAGGGGCCACTACAGCTGCCCGCAGTGCCGGCAGCTGTTCGACCCCCGACCGGCGCTGAGCAGGAACACGGTCCTGTCCGAGGTGGTGGAGCAGTTCCAGGACCGGGCCCCCGCGGCGAGGCCCCGGGTGGAGGAGGAGGAGGAGGAGGAGGAGGCGGAGGAGAGGAGGCGGGGAGAGTTGGCGGTCCGGTGCGGGGTCTGCACTGGAAGGAAGGCCCGAGCTGTCAGAACCTGCGGGGTCTGCGCGGAGTCCTACTGCGAGTTCCACCTGCGGGTCCACGAGCAGCGTTTTGAAGGAAGGGCCCACGGGCTGACCTGGGTCCCGGATCCGCCCGGGGACCGGCTGTGCCCGCTCCACGACAGGCGGCTGAGGGTGTACTGCCGCACCGACCTGCGCTGCGTGTGCGCCCGGTGCGCGAAGGAAACGCACCGCGGCCACGACACGGTGTCCGTGGCGGAGGAGAGGGCGGCACAGCAGGTACCGTGGATGGAGCTTCGCCACTTTTGTCATGGAGTCAATATTTTCAAATTAAAGCTTTGTTTTTTTCAAGTGATAATGCACATTCAAATAACAGTTGTCAAGGACATTGAAATTTACTTAAAATACGTTTATTGTCGTAAATCAGTGGGGAACATAAGGTGTTGACTCTTTTAATGTTTACCAACACTTTTTGTCCGTTTTATTCCTCCTCCTCAGACATCGGGTGAAATCGGTAATATCTGTAATCCAATAAAGTGGATTGGTTCATAAAACCAGTGTTTCAAAACCCCCTACTGACAGCCTTTCAACCACACTGCTGTTAAAACCCTCTTCTCAGCTCTAGTAATAATATCTATTTATAGAGCACCTTTTATACACAATGTGCAACGCAAAGAGCTTCACATTACTACGCCATCAAATGGTAATGATGAAATGCATGAAAATAAGTCATCACATTATTATATTCAATTAAAGTTTTGGAATTTCAGATTTGGTTGAATATTTAACCCTACAATCAGAGATGCAACTTCTGGATTTGAAGTTAGTCCAGCGTCCCAAGGTTTCGGCTGTGATAAACCCGAGTCTTTTAAAGGCAAACCTTTGATTCTCCCCCAGAAAGAGTTGGAACACGCCTCCCTGAAGTCGATACAGAAGTTGAAAGGAGTCGAGAAGGAGCTGAAATACCTCGTGAAGTGCGTCCGGGTGAGCGCTGCCACTGTACCAGTGTACAACAGAACCGAACCGCAAGAAACCTGCAGCGTTGACATTGTGGCCGATATTCCCCGCAGCACTCCACGGAAGCGGCGATCGACGAGAGCGAGAGGAGCTTCTCCCGGCTCGCCCGCCTGGTCGAGAGGCAGCGCGCCGAGGTGAGGGAGCTGCTGAGGGCGCAGGAGAGGAGGTCCGTCCGTCAGGCCGAGGAGACGCTGAGGAGCGTGGAGAGGGACGTCGCTGAGCTGCAGCGGCGGGACGTCCAGCTCGAGCAGCTCTCGCGCACCGAGGACCACGCCCGTTTCCTTCAGGTGCGGAAAACGGGCGGTCGCCGGGTGGGCCGGGCTGAGGATGCGCTCTTGATAGCTCCTCGATCGAATTGAGGATTCCGAAAACCCCATCGGCGTCTCAAATATATCTACCTCGATTGATGAATGACTTGGTGCGCGTCTGTTTTTAAAAGGGCATTCTTATAAGTTCTCTAACCAACATTAAGGCTTTGCTGTCCCTTTCACTACTGTAGAACTGCAAGTTATTACATTTCTCTTCGAAAAGTGTGGATCTGCCAGACACCAATGTTCTTCTATACACAATGTACAAAACCACAAGGGGAGCGCTGGCTGATCTTAAAGACCGACTCGAGGAAGTGTGTGAGAGAGAACTCACCCGGGTTTCAGACAAGGGTATGCTGTCCTCTGTGCACATGCAATGAGTTGAGTTGGTTTTACTTGGTGACAACCATCACAGAATGCGTACAAATTTAACTCTTTACTTCTCTTTGTCCGCAGCATTTTCGCTAAAGGAAGCCTGCCAAGGGACCAATGTAGAAAATGTAAAAGGTAGCCTGTGCCTCGGCACTATACATCATTTACGGAGCAAAATATTAGTTTATTGCATTCGTGTGATCACTATTTATTTCCGCTGACAGCGAAAGATATAGACCTACTGCACAGCGCAGAGCCAAGGACCAGAGAGGATTTTTTACAATGTGAGCATCCACATCTGAGGAATCACGCTGTTTTTACGGGTTTCTACAGTTGCCTTCATGAGCCTAAAGTCACCATATTTATCCGCCGTGTCCAGATTACAACAACATTGCCCTGGATCCCAACACGGCCAATCCCTACCTGCTCCTCTTCGACGGGTGGCAAGCGGTGTCTACGCGGTCTGAGCCCCAGGTCTACCCGGACCACCCCGACCGCTTCACCAGATGGGCCCAGGTGCTGAGTCGGGCGGGCATGGCCGGGCGCTGCTACTGGGAGGTGGAGTGGAGCGGAGCTGGGGGGGTCTCCATCGGAGTCTGCTACAAAGGCATCGGGAGGAACGGGGGAGGCAGCGAGTGCAAGCTGGGACACAACTCCAAGTCCTGGAGCCTGGACTGCTCTCGCTCGTCCTGTACCTTCCAGCACGACAGGCACACGGTGGCCGTGTCCGCTCCCTGCTCTGCAAGGGTGGGCCTGTATCTGGACTTCCGGGCCGGCACTCTGGCTTTTTACAACGTTTCCCACGCGATGACCCTGCTGCACAAGTTCCAAACTACCTTCACCCAGCCCCTCTACCCAGGGTTTTGGGTCGGCTTAGGCTCTACGTTGAGGCTGTGCTCTTTTAATGGCTCATATTGATTGCATTACCACTGTATTAACACTTCTCCAAGATGCCACAATCTCAATATTTTGTACATTTCCCTTTAAAATAAATGACTAACGAAACCAGATGTTTGTGCTGGGTTTTATTGACACCCATGCAAACCGAGCAGCAGCAACACTTTGGTGGAGCGGGGAAGGGGAAGGAGAGATGAAGCTTAGATCTTGTTGAAGGCAGCAACGTCCACACTCTGAACCTGAGATGTCAAGAAGGGAACAAAAAAAAAAAAAAAGTTATAAATCAAACAATTTGCATCAATTTCCTTGTGTGTTTATTAAATAAGTTACTCAATTTTAAAAACATTACATTTACAGTTAATACTTTACAAAGGTCATTTATAGTTCAAAAAGTGTCATACCAGTGTCACCAATAACATTACACTTTTGTCAAAGGACGAGGCTCCATTGCCTTAACAAATACGGTAAAATGATGTACCTCTGAACAAACTATGCTCTACCATAGTTGCCAGTGGGACCAGGATGTTTCTCACCATATTGTTCAAACGAACCAAAATCCGAAAATAGAGAATATTAAAAAGGTGATCGAAAGATGCAAAGCCATCATCAGGAAAACGGTCAGGGGTCCTGTATAATGTGTAACCCGGCACCGGCAGGCTCCTTCAACATTTCAGGCTGGGGAAACAAGTTTGAAAATCTAACCCCTCGTGTGGATTTCTTTGAGAGTGACCGTGGCCCACGGTGGTTACTCACGTAATCCTCGAACTTGGTGATCTCCTCCTCCAGCATGTCCGTGCCGACCTTGTCGTCCTCCACGACGCAGTTGATCTGCAGCTTCTTGATGCCGTAGCCGACGGGCAGCAGCTTGGACGCGCCCCAGAGCAGCCCGTCCGCCTCCACCGAGCGCACACACTCCTCCAGCTTGGCCATGTCGGTCTCGTCGTCCCACTGGAGGAGCCACCGGACGGGGGGTGAAGGAGGAGGAGTCACGTTTATTGAAAGACAGGTCATTCATCTTCCAAGGAGAAAGTGAGGGTTCACGGTAGGGAAGGATACGTACGGGTTTAACATCCAACAAGATGGAGGATTTGGCGATGAGCGCTGGCTTTTTGGCCTTCTTGGCTGCGTACTCTTCCAGGCGCTTCTCTTTGAGGCGCTCCGCCGCGGCGTCCGCCTCTTCATCGCTGCCGAACAGGTCTATGTCATCGTTGTCGTCATCATCGTCGTCGTCGTCGTCACCGTTTTCTACCTTCGCCTGTTGGACTGGGGCAGCCTGAAACAACCAACAAGGATAAACAGATACTTCATTCATCCCCAGAAGGATATTTGGTGTCACAGCAAGTGACAAACATCTCAATTCACACCCTGATAAGAAGTAGGAACTTATGCATGTATGCATACATATACAAGTTGCACATAATGTATGTAAACACGGCTATAACTTAAATAAACACACTTTGCTTTGTATGCTCAGTGACCATGATAACTTGATCAATACAGTTCTAGAAGTGCAAAGCTCAGATTTTTCCAGCCGGTCGGGCGTGGGAGACAGTTGGGTGTTCCGCTGTTTTGTAAACAAACTTAAAAAAAAAAACAAAAAAAAAAAAAAAAAAACGTGTAGTGAAGCTCGTAGCACGATTGAGAAAAATGACTCCTGACGTACTTTGGCGCATGGAACGGTTCCGGTAGCAGGGCTTTTCTCCAGCACGGCCACTCTGGACTCCAGCTTCTGCAGGGCTGCCCTCATGTCTTCCACCACTAAAGCACAGAGGAGAGGGGGCACGAGTATCAGTACCACATAGAGCTCACTGTAGCGAGGAGACAAGAACACACACACACACACACACCTTTATGTAGACCCTGGTTCTCCAGCTCCAGACTCTTCATGCGTGATATTAACTCATGGTCTCCACCCGCATTTGAGGACTGTGGATGAAACGACTGAGTCAAATTTTTTCTGATAAAACCATCACAGAAGCGTGTGAGTGGCATGTGCATTTTCCACGTTGACTATTTCAATTCAAATTGAAGAGGCAAGCCCAAAAAAAATAAATAAAATAAAAGTCAAAATAATAAAAGTGGTGAAATCACTGATGGTCAAGTGGAACTGATGAAATGACTTCAGTGACATGCAAAGGGATGATTCGGATACACCACAACCCCACACCAGTTACAGAACATCTATGAAAAAATGATTTCACACACACACACACACACACACACACACACACACACACACACACACACACACACACACACACACACACACACACACACACACACACACACACACACACACACACACACACACACACACACACACCATACAGATGCAGTACAAACATAAAATGCAGATTAAATAAAAATAAAATCAGTTCTAGACACCATTTGCTTCAATTGCAAGCATATTAGCGATACAAAAACACAAAAAAAAAAAAAGAAAACCATGGCAATGTCGATGCAAGTGACAAAAATAGGCGGTTTTTATTGTCCCTCAAATTAGGTTTTAAAACAGGATCACACAAAATCACTCAATAGACAGGATTATCATTTTCGTGCTCATCATGCAGCCCCATCATTTACAAGTCATTCAAGGATAGGTTCGGCATTTTCCAACCCAGGCCTAAAATGTTAGTTCCCATCATTTATAACTGTTCAGAACAAAACCTTGAACACTTTACTATTGAGAAACCTACTCTGCTGCAGCATTAATATTAAACATCCCACCTCTAGTTTGTCACATTCTAGTCAGTTTTTATGTTACACCAGACAAAACACATGCAAACCCAGCATTTTAAAGGAGGTTTTATTGACTTTTGCACTTCAGCTTGGGGTTCCATCCGCGCTAATGACGGAGACTAGAAACGTTGATGTTGCGCCGATTCTTACTGTCAACCTGCAAATAACAAATATTACGCCCTGGATGTACTGTGACACTTGCAACAAGTAGCTCTAGATAAAATGTGATATTACTGTTACTTAAAGACACGAGTGGCGATAAGAGTTGCTATGCAAGATTTACCTTTTGGTTGCTTCAGAATTTACCCCGGTGACGGCATTCAACCAAAGTGAGGGGCTTCATAGTGGCATGTTTCTCAACAGTTACAAATGATGGAAACCAACAATCTAATTTTAATATGCGCTGGGTTGAAAAAACAGCACACCTTTCCTTTAAGATCAGCTTGCAGCAGTGCGATGCTGATTCTTTATGATGGGATGAGGCAGTACAGGGATGTCAGGAGAGGCCGCAGTGCCAGTTTCACCCTCATGGCAGCAATGGGGGGGACGACACACAGCACACACCAGGTCAAGTGTTTTTCCTTGGCCTCGCCACATTACTGGGGCCCTGACGAGCATGTCGTGGGGAAGACTTACATTCCTGTGCTGCCGTTTCTGCGGACGCGCTTTGGCAGGCTGCAATGCCGTCTTCGCCTGCACCCATTTGGGCCCAGGTTAGAAGGGGAGGGAGGAATAAGAAGGAAAACAGCAGAAAAAGGAAGGTTGTAGGCAGATACTCTGAAGCTCAACATGTATATGCTCGGATACAGGAAGGAGATGTGAGGATAGCATCTCTTATGGGATGTTGCAATATTATGGGATGTTGCAATATTATATCATAAGACCAGAGGAAGTAGGATCCAAACTAATTTGGAAACAAAGTCCAAAAAGCAGACAAGGAAGAACCAGGGTCACCAGAGGCGATACATAAATGGAGCCACATTCTGTATGGAATTTGAAATGCAAAACATGTGAATACATGAATCGAAACTCCTAGTAGCAGAAAAAAAATTAAAAAAAAAAGTCCCCGTTACATAGTCTGATCAAAAATAAAATGATTTCCTTGATAGTGACAAAGTGTGAATGTGATCAGAGGAAGCAGGCAAGCGCAGGTGAAGAGGAAAGGGATGAATAAGCAGAGTCTACAGCACTCAAGGCTATAAAGGCCTTTTGTGAATGGACAAAGGATGGGACGCCCTTGTATCACTTGCTCAACTGCTGTTTCAGGGGATGAATCATTAAGTACGCCACCAACTTCTGAAAAGACAGCCCTGATTAATACAAAATGCCAAGTTTCCTATTTATTGATAAAGTTTTATTTTGATCCATTTTTAATCTCCCAGCTGTTATTCCCCCATTTTAGGGCTGGTACACGGACACGAGAGGGTGCAGTACTGCCACTAGCGGGGGTGGGCCTGTGGTTGTTTCAGTACAGTACTCACTCCGTCTAGGCACTGCTGGATATTCTGGCGGGATTTAGCAATTTCCTGCAGGATGGCACTAGCTTCGGTTTCCTGCGGGCGTGTCGGGGGTACAGCAGGGATGAAGTAGAGCAGCGCGAGGGGGGGGGGGCAGAAAGAATGCATGCCAAAGACAAAAGCAAGCTAGAAAATAAGTGCGCACACAGACACACTGATATTACAAATGCATGCCAGTTGAACCGAAAGGTTTAAAGCTTTGAAGTTCTGTAATAGCAAGTTCTTGACAGTCTTCTCTTTATGATGGGAGGAATGTAGAAGTACCTGGTGAAGCTAAGGGAGTGTCAGACGAGGAATGACCGATCCATTTCAGAATTTGGTAGAAAAGCAATTGGAACCCAAAGTGTATGGTTTAAGAGTCAAATATTTTAGTCTGATGAAAGCACATTTCATATTTGAAGCGCATCATAAGCATTAAAAAGAACCAATTGGACTTTTAAAAACGCTGTTCACAATTCATGCCGACAACGGGGGTTATTTAGAACAGCCATTACATGTCACAGTGCGTGTACAAAATATTCAACAATTATTCAAGTATAACTTTTGACATGAGCAGTTCGCTAAACTTTCATTCCCCCGATCTGTATAGGATCGCTGACAGCCACTGGAGCCAGAGACAGTACGACGAAACCAAACAGACAGGACAGCTGCAAAACCGCTTGGACCCCTTGTGTCAGCCTCCCGCAGCTGAGCTACTTTTAGGTCAAGAGGCTTATCTGCCGTGCATGCGGTTGCTGCGAGCCGCTGGACACAGTGACCTGACAATGACGCAACAGCTGCTGAAAGCAAACGAGCCAGTGAGTGACAGACGCTGGGTCCTGTGCAGCTGCTAACAGCGCAACGTCAGCTCAAACAGCGCCCTGCATACAATGACACTTTATGGTAACAGTGCACGGCAAACGAGAGGCAGAGATGCTCACAAGTCATTTCCTGGAAGTCCGAGTCAAGTCTCAAGTATTGGGGGTCAAGTGTCTTATGGTGGTAATAAGCGTTCTATCTGCTGCATGTCAAGTGTTCTTAGAATACTACAGAGCTATTTCTAAGTCTCTCTCTGCATATCTGAGTTAATGAGTTATTCAAATTAATGTGTCGATAAGGAGAGTATGTATGAAGCTTTAAATAATATTATACATTAAGGTACATGGAAAAATACAACAAAAGCTTTACTTTATACGTTTAAAGTTGAATTGTTTCCTGTAACGTCAACATACAGTATAGGCAAGTGTGCATGAAAACAAGTACTTTAAAACTCTTTTCTCTATAATTTCTCCTTGATCATAGACAGACATATCAGATGAGAATACTTTGACGGAATGACATTTTTTTTAATAGAGGAAAAAACAAAAAAGATAGAAGAACAAACAGATCGAAAGACATGGAATGAAAACAGACCAATAACCCTTATTATAACACAAGTCACTTCAAGTCTCTACGGTGTACAAATATTTGCCAAGTTTTTGTAGCACTCTCTGCGTTTGCGTCACAAAGCACTCACTGATCGGGCTCGGCTCAATCTCCGGATCTCTTATTTTTGCAGAAAGAGGCCATGAGGGGCACCTCATGGCCTCTTTATGCATTGCCTCTTTCTGCAAAAATAATTTCCAACGCTGGTGCAGAAAGTCTTTAATCTTCATCTCCACTTGGACTTAGACAATTATTTGCAACCATCATGCAAAAAAACACAAAGAACCTGGCAAAACTTTTTACTTTGGACGAGCGCCAACACAATCCAAAAGCTGCACATGGCTTGAAGCTGATTGGATCCGTCCAAGAATCTCTCCTGATTGGTGGACTGAGGTGGATAATAATCAAGCTTCTGAATGGCTGAATCTGACACTCATTGTGACATCAAAGCCACATGGTTTGCCAAACGCGAGGACTATCCAATAAAATAAACAGCGCATGCGATTTCACCAGGAAGTAAATGACAGAGAAGCGACACACATCATCGGCGCTGGCGACACACAAGTCCCAAATCCTGAGTCTGGGTCGAGTCTTAAGTCTTTTGAGGAAGAGTCTGAAGTCGTGTGTGTGCAACTGAAGTGCCCATTTCTGTAAAGAGGACCCCCACCAAGAAATGTATTGCATAAAGTTATCAATTATCTTCTCAAATAAGTAAAACCATGCAACTTTCGTTTGTTCGCGGTGCGTGTCAAATTATACCCGCCAACGAAATGGCGTAAAAGTTGTAGTCGAGTTTGACGTGCGTCTTACCTGTATGGAGGGGCCATTGGGTCCCTCATAGAAGCGCGTTTCAGCATCATCGTAGCGCTGCTTGTCGAACCAGATGGTCTCTGCGGCGAGGCACTGCACTCCACTCATGTTGGTGCTGCCAGGACCGGGGAAATTCAGTAAGGAACCACCATTACTAATCTTACAATACAAAAATCATTGTTTTACAGAATCTCTGATTGCACCAATGTTCCATTAAATCATTAACAGCCAGAGCAATTAACGAAAGCAATGTAAGCGAAGGACCAAGCTTAATTGGATGCGGATGATTTTTGGAACAGGTGACGATTCAAACCACATGCAGAGCGTCAGACACCATTGTATTGGGAACCAGGAAAAAAAATAAAATAAAATCAAAGCATGACAAATGGACTTGCAAACATTTAAAATCAGTCACATGGAGTAATCTCAGGCATTGGTTTGGCTACACCAGTTAGTGCAAAATAAGCTAGGGAGGGTTTAAAAGACAATAAGGTGACTTCCTCCCTTTCACGTTCAACGATTATGTATTTCACTGCAGAACACAGGCAGGCGCTAAATCCTTGTTCAGTGAAACAGAGTTGCCTTGTGTGCAAACCCTGGATTATTGAACAAAAGGTCGGCTGCCCCCCACAGCACCCCCCTTTGGTTGTCGCAGAGTTTCACCCCCACATATAAATGTCAATTCTGATAAGAGTCAGGGCCCTGTGTGCTCTCTGTTGCATAATGCATGGCCGCGCTGAATCTGACTTAATACAGGTTATTTTTGTAGACCAACCAGCCCTTATCTAAAGTGCTCTCCCATAATTATTAACATACCGGACCAAAATTGTAAATAATCAAACCAACACTCCTGTAAGCGCAATTACAGAGCAAAAATAAAGAACACAACACAGACACAAATAAAAGAGGACAAATTAAAAAGTAAACCAGCTGTAAACAAATTAAAACGATGCAGCTCTCCAAATCCCCGAGTGCGGGAGGTGTCATACTTGTCCCATTTGGGTCGGCATTCGGTCTCCGAGAGGCCCCGCTTCCGGTGGGCGGGCCCCCTGCTGCCCTTACCCCCGCGCTCGGTCTCGGAAGAGGTACGGTTGCGGCCCCTGCTAGCCTGCCGCCGGGCTGTACCGGGGGACTTGGCAGTGGTCACAGGGCGGGACGGGGAATCCTTGCGGGGGATGTTCTGCTGCCTGCCATTGGGTTGTTTTGGACGTGAGGGCCCGGCACGGACGACATAGGAGCCTCTGCTCCCCGGGCTCCTTGGAGACGAGGAAAGCATCCCGCTACTGCCACCGCCCAGGACTGGACTTTGGCCATAAGAGTTGGCGGACCCCACAGAGCCACCCATCCACTCGTCTTCAGCACCGGAGCCCTGGTTCTCGGACTGGGACGAGCGCGTACGTCTCCTCCTTCCAAACTTGGGGGCGTTCGGATTCAGGCTCCCTCTCTCCAGAGCCGGGCCGCTACCCTGGTGCACTGGTATAGCAATCTGAGGTGTTCCTCCATTGCTGGGGTTTGGCCTAGCCTCATCCATTGCTCAAATAAAGCAGTGTCACCTACACTTAATCTTGCGACAGCTATATGAGCAGAGAATGAGAGAAGCAACAGGTAGAAACTAGAGCCATTAGTTCCATGTGGAGTTAGAACGGAACACTTTGGGAGGGATAAAGGATGTGATCGTTAAAGCTCAAGGGAAAACAAAGATTTACACTTCATGTCAGAGTGGTCTTAAAAGCAAAAGGAAGGCGCAAAATACTCAAATTCCACTGTGAAAATGTCAAAAGACCGTTTAGTCATCAAAAAAAAAGAAAGAACTATATAATTGGGAGTGCTCTTAGCAGGGCACAGCAGGTTTAATGAAAAAAAAAAAAATCAGATTAGGTTCACAATGGGCCTCTGAAACCCACAGTCAAAACAACTCCCATGACTGGTGAAAATTCCCAGTACCGGGGCCGAGTGTGTCTAGAAAATGGAACAAATGTAAAAATAAATTAACAACCGCCCCCCCCAAAACAGAACAAAACAATAGAAAACTGGCAACTCGATAGCCTGGACGTGTTGCTGACTTGCTTTTAGCATAATTCTAGGACAGAGATCGTCAACCGGTTTCATGGCAAGGACCCCCCCTCGAAGACCGCCCCCAAATACACAGTAAAACGCGGAGCACGTTTGATACGACTTCGTTTCTGGGACTCGAACCTCGAGATTTTTTTAACGAGACAGCGTAGCTGTCGACACGGTCAAAACAGGGTGAAAAAAAACACTCGTTATTGTGTAATTTCCAATGGCGGCGAGTTCACTAGTGTTGACGTTTAACTATGAATCCCCGCGGAACCCCTTTGAGGGCCCCGGGAGAGGGGGGGGGGGTGTCCCTGGACCACCGGTTGAGAACCACCGGTCGCGCAGCAGACATTAAACAGCACAGTAGTGTCAATGGTGTCGACCGGTGGCCCCCTTTGCCCCGGTGCTCGACGGACCGTGCAACAGAGCGGGTTCGACGGCGACGGCTGGAAACGCGCCCGAACCATCTGTTGCCCGCCAACCAACTTTGACAGCCGCGCGAACTTCACCCCTCGCACGGCCACGTGGCGCGCGTCGCGGCGCCGCCTCGAGTGGCCGCGGATGAAAACTTGAAAAGCGTCCGCAACGCAGCGGTCCGCCGCCGCCGCCGCCGCCGCCACGGGACGCGGAGAGAAGCCGTACTTACTTCGGGGTTTAACGGACGTTCTGCAGACGGACGCTCGGCTCCTTGGTGCTGTCAGTCGTAATCCCACCGCGCAAGAGGGCGCTCGGACGCGGACGCGGCCATTTTAGCGGCGAGCTGGGGGTGGGGGGGTGGGGGGGTGGGGGGGGGGGGGGGCGGGCTGAGAGTTTGATAAATAACGAGGGACCTTCGTGAAATGCTTCGTTTACGCTCTACAACGCGTGCACGGTGAACTCACTTCACCGTTCGATTCGGGGTCGGGGGGGGGTTAGAGCCGGTGCGTGTCTTCTTCTTTGTTATATTGTTTTACAATCATGGAGCACTGGTTGGTACGGTCCACTTTGAAAAGACTACACCTCCCAGAATGCCCTGCAACCGAATAAAAACAAAACTTCGAACCTCTTTTCAGTCAGATTCCGCTCTAACACACCCCAAAATGCTCTAAAATGCATAGAAACTTATAGAAAATGTATATAGAAACTTATAGAAACTTATAGAAACTTATACGTATAGAAATGTATTTCGTGATAATCATTTGTACTCATTCTGCTTTTAAGTGTTTCGGTTTTTTAACCATTAATTAATGTTAAGTAAATAAATATACACATTAAAATAAACAACGATAATTGTCTTCAAGTTTCCCTGATTCCCTTCCATGGAATCTCTCTGTGCGCGTCGTGCTGACGGCGACACATTCCAAAATGGACCTCGGTCGAGTCCCAGCGGCTGCTACGTCACCTCCACGTCCTCGATTCTGACGTCATGACCGAGGACTCATCCGCCGTCGGACGTAAAGAAGGATGCAATAAAATGGAAGGATGGATGTGTTGGTGATTTCTATTGATTCCATTTTTTTATTATTATTAAATTATACGGAAGTAAATTAATATACTTAAGTATGTCATTATAATTAATTGAGTAAATTCATTCTTACTCATTATATTATGTAATCATAATTAGTATTAATTGATTCTTTATAATCATCCAATTTAAGCAAATTCTCCTTTGGATTACTAATTTGGATAATTAATATGTAAATCGATTTTAGTAATTCATGGATTACTAAAAATAAACTAGTTAGCAATCCATTTTCTAGTTAACATTTTTTATGTTCCTGCCTCCCGGTTGAAGCCCAAACAGCGCGCATAATTTGACATTTCCGTTAATTGGTCGTAATTATCTTGTCTGCATGTGCTGCTCTCCCTCAGTTATGTCTTCATAAGTGCAGAGTGAGAGTTAACCTGACTACGCAACTAAAGGGATCTCCACAACAGTTTGGAAGAGGTAAGGTTAAGTCGGAAGGGTAGGATTGCTAGATCCTTGTAAGGATCTGTGATTTGCTCTGATGAGTCTGACCACCTCCAAAAAGTGAAACAAAAAAATAGAAACAAATGACAAAGAAAGAGGCTAAGACTTCAAGGTGAGAAAGGACAACTTGCAGTGACCTCCATTGTTGTACACGATTGGCGTTACCCAGGGCAACCGGAGAGGCTGCGTGGTTTGGGCTGTTCCGTGTGTCGCTACCTTGCTCGGTTGTCTCCAACAAATCAATGGATGAAAAGGTACATTTTGAATGTCTTTTGAAAAGAGTGTTTCAAATCCTTTATATTTTCATACTTTCTGTGGTATTTTTTGGGTTTTCTTGTTGTCAGCTCCTTCTTAGGTTCTGAACCCCTATCCCTGATTGTGCTGGTGTTTTTCTTTCTCTTTCTCTTCATCTTGCTCTTCTCCTTTTTCTTATGCTTTTATGATCACTTTTCACAGGTGGTGGACACAGACTGCTTCAGGTAAAGCTTCTATCCCAAGTACAGCTAAGCTTGAGGTAATTCAACAAGCTTGAGTGTACCACAGCACCAACCGACTACAGAGCAAAGGGAATAAGTTATACTGTCATAATTAAACATTTTTTATTTATTAGCACTCCGTCTATCACATGCAATTATATTTATATTCTTAAAATATGTCCGGGAGCAGGGATGAAACCCAGAAGGCGATGCATACATTGGATGTCAGCCATCCTGGTATGACGGGTAAGCCTGTCAAAATGTGACAAGCTTCAAGATTTCCATGAAATAATTTTACTGTGTGCAACAACCCTTACTAAGCACAGATTCTTTAACAGTTGGCCAAGCAAGTGAAATGGAAATGGTGGAAGTTTATTTTATTTTATTATTCCTGTGGATGTTGTGCTACATTCAATTCAATTTTACTTTATGTTACTGTAATCCATGTGGAAAAATGCATTTTATATAATTTTTACATTATATATTTTTTATATTATAGGCCTACATGAAGAAGGCCCGTAATACAGATTGTAAAAAAAGAAAGCTAAATGTAATGGGAGCAAAATACAAAAGCAAAAAGTTCAGCAAAACATTAGAATGTAGCTAATAAAAACCCAACATGTTTCTTTTTTAAATGTGTGGGGATATTTGCAGGATGAAAGGTCATGCTGTATGAGAAGCTACAATTTCATGACAATTTGACCACTTGACCGCCAAGGAGTGGTGCCACTTATAGCATAGAGTGCTGCAGGAATGATTCCTAAAACCCGGAAAGTGCATTTCTGCACTTCGGGTTCCCTCGACTGAATGTCAATGGGTTTTTTGAATAGGTTTTTGGTTCGATGCCTGAAATAAGGTCTGGTTAACACAAGTTTAAGAGATTTTCACGTTTTGTTCTATAATAATAAAATACATCGGTATAAACCCTGCTTGTGAATTTTGAAGCGTGTCGTTAATAGATCAGGTCACGCTGAGGGGAAAGGCTTTTGTAGAAGAGGTAAGCACGATTGTATTTACGCTTCAAAAATCACAAGAGTGGTGCTCACTTGTGAAGATTATCTTGCTGAATAAAATGTGTAAGCGTCATATACTTCTGTTTGCCACGGAGCTTATTTTATGCAATAATCCAAAATCCAGTGGAAAAATCCCATCGGCTTTTTGTCAAGGGAAAAAAGGGCGATGCCAACTTCTGCGTTGGCCGACAAAAATACGTCACCCCTGCAGCACTCTATATGACACAAAAGCAAATACTTATAACCCTGAACAACTTGAGGGAGTTTGTTGTCCTCAAGTAAATGGGGCTGAAGACCTTTGGATCAAGCTTGAGAAAATATAGTGGTGAGTCAGTCCCTCCCACCACTTGTCCCCTCCATCTATAACACCTTAGAGTTGATCAACTGGCCCAGGGTTCGGTCCCGGGGCCTCTCCTGTTCTTCTTTCACGCTGAATCCCCTGGTGACGTGGCACCTCCCAGGGCTTATCCAACCACTCCTATGCTGATGACACTCAGCTCCACCTCTACTTTCCCTCTTTGCAGTTATCGGGATATCGGAACATGGAGAGGTGCATCTCTGCATGTCTGGGCACCACCACCTGAAGCTCAGCCTCAACAAGACGGAGCTCCTCCTTCTACCTGGGCACGATTGCCCTCAAACAGACTTCAAAGTTTCTCCACCTCAGGCTGCCAAGAGCCTTGGGGTAATTCTGGACAACCAGCTCTCCTGCTCTGCCCACATGCTGCTACAACTCGCTCTCGCAGGTTTTCCCTCTATAACATTCCGATCTTCCGTCTTGATCCGTCAGACCTCTGCAGCGTGTCCAGAATGCAGCAGCCCGTCTAGTGATCAACCAAGCCAAAATCCGCTCACGTCCCTCCCCTCCTGCGACCACTTAACTGGCTCCCCACCTCGTCTCGTATCAACATTTAAGACGCCGGCGCTCTCCAACAAGGGCGACCATCGACCTGCTCCTCCCTATCCCCAATCACTGGTCGGGCTCCAGACGCCTCCACCCTTGCAGGCTGAATCGTTCCCCATCTTCTGCGCAGACTGAAGACCCATCTCTTCAGACTACACCTGGAACCTATTTGCACTGAGCTGTCTGCCCCATGAGCATCTCTTTTCATTTTACTGTTGAACATGCTTTCATTATAAACAACAAAAGCTCTCTAATACCCCCCTCCCACGGCACAAAAAAAACAGATAACACCCGTTACATCTAGCATTTTTCATTAGTGGGAAAGGTCGTTCAATCATTTCAGATCCCAGTTTGAATCCCAAATCAGAAGTTATTGACTTTTTTCCCGCATGGGGGACCATGAAATGCTTTATGTGTCGGGATCGCTCCGTGGGGACCACAGCGCAGAGCCCCCATGCGCCCCGTCAGGCTCCAGGGGACTGCAGCACCACCCCAAGCCGCTCTCTGCACCGGAGGAACGTCTCCGCTCCCTGCCGCTGCCGAGCGACCCGATTCTTTTGAACGGCTCCTTTGTAGGAACGAAGGGAACCGAGTCTCGCCGGGTGATGAGCTAGGTTTTTTTTTTTTCCAGGTTTGTTGGTCTCCTCTACTCCCCCCCCCAATCACACTGGAACCGTAACACGGCCCTTTTCTGGCGTGTTCGTGACGTTGAATGTGACACATCAGACAAAAAAAAAGAAACAACCGCATTCCTCCTGGCAATGGGAGATGTGTCAATCGCCTATTTTTAACGCATTTCCTTTTTTACCGGCTGTGGCAGTTGTGGCTGCCACACACCGTCCAAGTGACGTTTTCTCGGCTCTCCGGCACAGAGACACAGGAGACGATGGGTTGTAGACACCAGTTTATTTTAGATAGGAGGCTAGGTGGAATTAGCCCAGGAGCAGGATCTAACATGTCATGACAGGGCTCCTATCCTGAGTGAGTGTGAGGATGGCAGTTTTACCTGCTGGTATGCAGCCACCCTGACCCAATCACCTAGATCCAGGTCAGGTGTGGCTGCTCAACCACACCATCCCCACACCAGACCCGCGTTTAAAAATAACAGGTATATCCACTCATTTTGGTGTAAAAATGGTATAACGTAACTGGTACTGCTTGTTTCTAGAGAATGCTGAGCTGTGGCTGTGACATACAGTTGATTTGATACTGGGACAAATGTACTTATTGTACGTCACTATGGACAAAAGTGTGCTAAATGACATAATGTAATGTATAATGTAATGATTGGCTCCACCAAATAACAACTCAGGCCAAACAAGCCATGTAGGAAAATATTTCCTCACAGATTTCAGTGGGGAAACAATAAGTATAATTTTTACCTTTTTGATTCATTAAATTCATTTTTGCTTGTTTGATTCATTCCTTTAAATTACATTATTAAATTGTTTGCTGAAGCAGGACAGCTGCTTCAGCAAACAATTATAATAATAATGAAATTGAATACTCAACCCATTGCATATTAAAGACCCCCTCCACACCTTATCACCTCCTCTTGGAAGCATGACTTTGAATCTTGTTTTACGTGCAGAACCTGTCGAACTGTGCGTGTGCATATTCATGAAACTACATTTTCAATAAATGGAGAGAAGCTGTTAAGATATATACACCCTTCTTATTGGACATTCTTTAGTGGGGAAAAAAAAAGCAATTAAAAACGTGGCTGGAGAGGGTCTTTTAAAAATCCCTGTTGTATAGAACCCTCCCGTGCTGGCAGTATCTTAAATAATCGGTACCAGTTCCAAAGGGGAATAGATATGTAATTGACTCGGGGCGGTTGTGTTGCGTTTAATGTTATTACTAATCGCTTCCCTGGGGTCAAAATGCAGAGTGGTGTGAGTATTGTGTAGCAGAGTAGTGTGTAGTGCGCTAATCAATATCCCCTGTGTGCATCTTCAACAATGGACCAAATACAGGCCATGTCATTATTTCACTTGAGGTTGTTCTCTTTATCCTTAATTACCCATCTCATACCCCTCCTGAAAAGGGTGGTGTAGAGAGAGAGAGAGAGGGGGAGACAGTGAGGGAGAGTAAGAGAGTGAGTCACAGAGGGGGAGGAAGGGAGAGAGGGAGTAAGAGAGAGAGAAAGAGGAAGCTGTAGAGAGGGACAGACAGAGGGAGCGAAAGATAGAGAGAGGGAGGAGAGACAGGGCTGGTGGAGAGAGTTAGAGAGAGAGGGAGGGAGAGCAAAAGAGAGAGAGAGAGAAAGTGGCGGGGAGATGGGGTGGTAGAGAGAGAGAGTGAGCGAGAGAGGGAGAGATAGGGGAGACAGGGTGAGAGACAGGGGTGGTTGGAGAAAGGCAGAGACACACACAGAAGTAGAAAGGGAGAGAGAGAGAGAGAGAGAGCATACGCCCAAGCCAGATGAAGTGCATCTCCTTTGTAGAACCTACTGTATGTATTTGAGGGTCGGAGCTGGACCCTCAGAGCGTCTCCGGCACCAGAGGAGGTAACAGCAGAGGAGCCAAAATTCGGATTTGTGGTTCCAGAATCTGAACAGGAATTTCACGCAAACACACAAGAAATGGAATTAATATGTACAGGACCACCAGGACAACAGCACCAATCCATACTCCTCGTCATCTTCCTCTACCTGGGTCTGTCAGATAAGGTGGGCATCATTTCTTTCACTACTTTTACTTTGTGACTGTATAAATTGTGACTATAAATAAGCGTTTGCTAAAAAAAAAAGAGAGAAAAAAAAAAAGAGGAAATTAATAAATTATTTGTGTATCTGGGCCAAGGCTTCGTTTCAATAATATCTCGAAAATCTCCCAGAAAATATTGCATTCAAGAAACTGAACCTCTTTTTGGGGCTGTGCTTGTTGAGAACGAACCCACTGGATGATGCCACTGGTGACATTTTGGTTTGACATTCTTCTATCTGCCACCCAGTGTCCCTTGTCCAGAATTCGGGGGCTCGGCGAGTGCCCAAATGAAGCCGCTGACACTAATAAGCCCGGTGGTAACTCGCCCGCTCTCAAGCCGAAAGAAGAAAATCAATTGGGGGAAAGATAGATGAACAACAACTCCTGATTGATTGTGGCTGTTCCAGATGTTTCCTGATTCGATCCCAGTTTTCCCAAAGATAATTCATGAAAAGTGCATATATAAGTATCTGACTTGAATCATTATAATTGAAAATAAATGTACCTTATTAATTATGAGCAATAAGATAAAATGAGATAGGGGCTTTATTGTGGTAAAAAAAAAAGGGAAATTGGGATGTTTGGATGTACTAAGTTAACAGCAGGATCTACAGGTATAAAACACAATAAATTCATACAACATGGTAGATTTAATAAAACGACAAGCTGATGATTTGCATGATGGAATGTATGCAGATGAATACCACATGCTACAGCCTGACTTTATGGTGAAATCTGCCCCCCCCCCCCCCACCAAAAGAAAAAAAACACACAAAAAAAACAAAAAACTTTGCATTGTGTTGTAAACAAGCTGAGGACTGGAGCTTGTTTTGAGCGACCACTCGAGTGGACCTGCATACCTGCTTCCACCACATCCGTATGCATGCACTTAGACACCCCCGAAAACCGAGGGCTGGCTTCGAGCTGCAGGGGTGAGTTAACGTCACTCTCTCTCTCTCTCTCTCTCTCTCTCTCTCTCTCTCTCTCTCTCTCTCTCTCTCTCTCTCTCGCAGGCAGCGGCCATTCATCCAGACTGTGCCATCATCCCCCACCTCCTCAGGGCCCGGGAGGTTTGCGTCCAGACCAGGAGGACCGAGGCGCAGAACCGCTCCGGCCTCGCGGGTGGGTCTCCACGTTCGCCCCTTTTGTGCGAGCTGTTTGGTGTTGTTATCAGGGGGGCGGTGTTGACAGTTACACAAGCAGAGGCGCGCGCACGCATACACACAGACATGGAACAGAGACGCCTTGTGCAAAGACGCACGCCTCCGACAAAGAGACTTTGACAGGTGTTGGAAGACTGAACGGAAACGAAGAGGTTTACGCCCAACAGCCATCCGACTGGAGGCTCGGAGGTGAGGGGTGCCGATAAGAGTGAGATCAAAACACAAACAGCGTCGTGAAGGACTAGTACAGGTTTAGCGGTGAATCCTTCACCGGAGACAGTTTTGTATTGCCGCTCATGAGCTCGTTCCTGCGGCATTCAACCCAGTTGGGGATTTGGCAGCTAAAGCGTGAGTCTCCTCTCGGGTCTAATCCTCCACTGGCGTCGCAAAAGGGTGCGCTCAGTGGACGCAGTGTGTGTGGAGGGGCAGCGTGCTGTATAGTTGCGCATGTTTTCCTACGTGTGCGTCTACGTGTACCTAACACCGGCAGAGCAGAACAAATACTGGAACGAGATGATATCAGCCCATGGACCCTCTCCGTCGGTGGTGGAAATCGACTCCATCGGGGGAAGACTATCTGAAGCACCAAACTGACGCTCCGTTGACGTCCTGGTGCGAGTTCCCCCCTGTGTCCGTGCTCTCTCACTAACTCCCTTCATTAGCTTATGATGAACACGGCGTTCCCCCGGAGTGCTTTGCCGCGCGTCGCTCTAATGGGTTGTGCCACCGGCGCCGCTCCATCCTCCTCCATCACGAAACCACGTCAGACCCACCGCGGATCTGACACAGTCCTTCACGCCCAAAGTCATGACGACGCGAGGTGAATTTGAAAGTTTCCCTCGTTCAAAGTGATGCGTCATTAATTAAAGGAGGCCTAAGTTCATTTAGGACTGGAAAGGTTAATCGCCTGAATTCCTAGAGGTCATCGCAATCCGTTCGTCTTTGTGCGGAATGAAATGATTTCATAATTTAGAGTGACTCAAATGCTGCTCCTTTGATGCTTTTGAAGCTGCCACTGTCCAATCTCCCACGTAATTCCTCCTAAAGTCATTCTTAATCCTGATTGAGGTAAGACTCTTGCGGCACAGTGCAGTGGATCACTCCCTCCAGAGCTCTCTGAACAATGCAGCGCCGGATGAAAAGTAAGCCGCTTGGCAGGGATGTGGTTATCGAAGATCATGTTTTTAAGTGGTATTGGTGCGATAATGAAACGGTGTGCTCCACATCAGTGCAACCGTTTCTATCGGAGGGCTTTAAAATCGATCGGACCGAACGCTCCCAGGTTCCCCCGATGATGCGGCTGAAAGAGTAGAAGTGTCTTCATAATTCATGGTTTGGCAGAGAATCTAGCTCACGTTGTACCTCCCCCCCCCCCTCTATGAATTAGGACAAATGTCTGAACACGGATTATATCATTTGTTTTCCCTCTGTAGCTCACCCTCTAATCGCCACATCTCAAATGAAATCTTTTTTGCAATTAAGTTATCAGAAAAGATCCGAAGGTTAATACAATTCCAAATCTGGGGGATCAGAATTTGAGCGTTAAGGATACCAATATTTCCATGGAAGTGTTATTCAAGTGCCGTCAGATTGTCACTTGTACTTTGTCATGACACTCACTCATTTACTCACTCACTCACTCACTCACTCACTTTGCACATCTCACTCACTCACTCACTCACTCACTCACTCACTCACTCACTCACTCTGCACATCTCACTCACTCACTCACTCACTCACTCACTCACTCACTCACTCACTCACTCACTCACTCTGTACATCTCACTCACTCACTCACTCACTCACTCACTTGATCATTTTGCACATCTCACTCACTCACTCACTCACTCACTCTGCACATCTCACTCACTCACTCACTCACTCACTCACTCACTCACTCACTCACCAATCGCTCGCTCACTTAATCTGAACATCTCCCTCACTCACTCACTGAATTGACTGACTGACTGACTGACTCACTCACTCACTCACTCACTCACTTAATCTGCACATTGCACTCACCTAGGCACTTGCGCACTCAGTCAGTCAGTCAGTCACTCACTCACTTAATTTGCACATTTCACTCACTCACTCACTCACTCACTCAATCACTCACCCACTCACTCATCGCTCAGCCTGTTCGACATGAAAGAAGAGACATCTGTTCGTCCAATCTGTCCCCACGGACTGGAGCGACGGTGGAAAGACGGGATAATGCATTAGACACACTTTGCTTTGTACAAATGTGAGTGAGGCGAGGAGTGAGATTGGATTTTGGGATTTTCACAACCGAGCCCGTGAGCCACTATCATTGTTTTTACATCATCGAAGGCGCCCGGAACGGAGCAGCCAGACGATACGCGCAGCACGCCCGCGTTTCGAAGCCTCGCTCGGTGGGCGAGTCTGCGGAAGGGAGTCCTGGCGTTGTTCGGTGCTTATGTTCCACGCAACACGTCCGTCCGGGTCTTCACCGTCCAGGTTGACGCGCTTCAGACTTTTAGATTTTCTCCTTCTTTTTGGTCTCTCTTCTTATTGTCTTTTAGCCCAACCCGGCTGACAAACAAAAGTCCCCCCCCCCTCCCCCCGCGTCCGAGACAGACCACGGCTTGTGGAGAAGCGTCCACAGTGGGACGGCCTCGGAACACTGTCCGAGTATGAGCACAGTCTGTTCGGCGCACAACGGTCCTCCTGCCTCCAGCCGTCTAATCCCAGGTTCTGTTTGTGCAATCTGGAGGATTTGCGCGCCCCGGTGGGCTCGGACTTGGCAGATGTTCCAGTTAGCAAGAGGCTTTAGCCCTAATTGGATAACAAAGGCTGCGGGAGTAAGCTCGCAAGTTGTCTGTCTGATGCATTACGCTCTCTGTGTCTTTTTGTCTCTGCGCCACGTTTCGTCCCTTTTCTCCCGGAGATCTGCCCCCGACAGTTTTGGCGCCACGGCCTGACCTGCTCATCTGATGTTAATGTAATTGTGCCCCGCCGTCTCATAACACGTACTAAAGTGATGAAATCAAGAAAACTGTCGGGTGGTTAAATGGATAAATTGGTAATCAGGGCATGGTACGCTTGTGTAGAGATGAGCTCCACCCGTCTCTTCCCTTTTTTAGGTTGTAGGACGGAGTGGGATGAGATCCGGTGTTGGCTTCACGCGGACGTCGGCCAGGTGGTCAACGTGTCCTGTTCTGATGTTTTCCAGCAATTCTCCAGCAGCCAAGGTCAGTTTGGAGTTCAACTTTTGTGGACAGACTGGGATGCGAATACACCTCATTCCATTCCCCTCATTCCTACGGGAAAGTGAATACCAAAGCAATACAGTACAACACAAAGTGTCTAAAATGTCCTTTCTATAAATTGCTCCGTTCCCCATTCGTTCTGTGCATTTTCACTGTTATACACAAATCCTGGAAGGAAACAATGGTGGGAGTGGATTGTTTCAAAAGGATCATCAATTATTGCCTCCGCTGCGTGAAATATGCAAACATACTGGCAAGAATATAGATACGCTCCGGGAGACGTCTGGGAGATTTTTTTGGAAGCTTGGAGATCCCGTTGATTGCTCGGGCGAAACCTATCTGCCTGCGTTAAGCATTTCGTAAGTTAGCATCCTCCAAGGCTGGATTATGCGCCAGTGTTCTGGCATCACAGACAGAAAGGTTTAGGGTTTTTTTGGTTTTGGGTTTTTTTTTTTTTTTTTGGTTGAAAGCAACACCATTTAATTCTTTTTTTTTTAAAGGCCTACAATTTTCCATCATTTCCGGTTTTTCTTACTTATAAGACGTCCTTAGGGCAGACTTCCTTTTCATTTTTTTTAATCACAAGGAAAAAAGAAAATGCTGTCCGAGAAGAAGAAAGGTTGTGCGATATTTATTAAATTACAAATTATTTTCAAAAGCACTTTCAAGCGATGTGTATTTATAAACCTCGATGCGTTTGCGTCTAAATTCAGTCTCACACTCAGAAGCAGCGCTTTGATGCTCCTGGGGCTATCTGGGGCCTCAGATACAGTAGAGCGTTTCATTATCGTTGACCAAAGTGGTGATATGTTTAAAGCATATTGTGGCTATGGTAATTCGCAGGCCAGTGCACCCAGTCCCCCAGAGCCCCCCAGGGCCCCCCAGAGCCCCCCAGAGCACCGTAGTCCACAAAGTGTTTCATCTGTCATTCAATCCACTTTAAGACACAACAATGAACATGTGGAAGACAATATGTCTACATTTCATCTCATTCTTTTCAATTTTTTTTTATGCTGTTAATGGGTCGCCCTTTTGGAGTTTACCGTAACTGTACTGTAATTTGATTAACTTTATTACGCTTCATTGTTCCCCTCCACACTGATTGGCCGTTGAAATTCAATAATCAAGGCTGTTTACAGTGCTTTGAAGTGGGGACACTCATTAGCAGTCTTCTGCACTGCCTTTACGGAAATAAAAAATGAACAAGGGTCATTTCGATTTTAACTTTAGGCTTTCAAAGCATATTTTTCGACTCAGAATTCCTTCCCTACAGTGCTGTATGTATTACTTGTTCAGTTGGCCGTGGTTTTTGATCCACCGCCACGGGAATGGAATTTAAAGTCGGTTCTGGCCCGGTGACTCCGCCTCTGAATGGGTTGTGAGCATTCGCCGCGGTGGATCGCGTCATGTCTGCATTCACAAACCGTCGCATTCCCGCACGTTTTTATGCACTCGCAAAATGCACTTTAGCAGCCATCTATTTTTAGACACAAAACAGAAAGGTCTGGTGCTGCTAGTAACTGTCACTTTGGGAAACGGGAAGAAAGAGGCGGATGGCGGTGGATGAGCAGCGTGTCGTGGGGAACGAGGAGCGGCAGGGAAGCGGGGAGAGTCGTCCTTGTGTGGCGGGGCGTGTTTGGGGCTGACATCCGGAATGAACGCAGGGGAACTAACGCATGAGGATGTGTGGGAGAAAAGAAAGGGAAAAAACAAATCGGAAAACAGGTTGGGAGCGCTCTCCTGAATTCCATTCTTCTGCCGGTGCCAATGCAGGAAAAACACGGCTTTTCGGTCAGAACGAGTCAAAACCATATGATAGAGAAGTGTAGGAATCACACCACTCCACTCCAGTCCACTCCTCTCGACTTGACTCCCCTCCAGTCAATGTCAAAACCGCGGCGGACCGAGATGAAAGCTCATTCATCACATTTTAAAATGGCATGCCTGGAGTAAAATGTCACGGATGACAAAACAAACCCGCCCAATATTTTCTGGATTAAAGCAAAGAAAGATAAGACCTCGTCCACACGTTTACAGATTTATCTGAAAATTAATTTTTCCACAAAAAAATTAAAATAAAAAATCTCCGTCCACGCGAGAATGCAAAAACGATTTAAAACGCTTACGGAAGCATTTCAGGCCAACAGGTTAATGGTTAAGTTCAAGTTCAAGTTCAAGTTCAAGAGATTATTTGTCACATACATATACATACGGTCATACATATATGCAGTGAAATGTCATGACACCCGGTGATTACGTACAATAAGCTCTATAAATACTAAAAAATACCAAAATGTGCGTAATCGCCACAAGGTGCTCGCGCAGGCAGCCGCAAGGGGAGGCGCCACAATCGCGATTCTGGGTCCTATAATTATATAATTGAATTAATTGACTGTGTTGTTTGCATGCAGTCCATAAGTTGGCGAGCTATATGGAATATGTGGCATTCCCCTGACTGGTGTGATGTATGTGGTCTGTAGAGATATGTCTGATGACGTAAATATCACATTTCCTTACTTTAGGTTCGGATAATATCTCATAAAACCTGATGTCAATGTCCACAGAAGAACATGAGGAACATGCCCATCGAGCTTCTTCGTGATGTTCGTGCACAGCACCGTACGGGCGCGATTCCCGACGACGGAGAGACTTTTCAACTCTTAATGGAGACGCTGTGGAGACGCGGTCGCCGGCCGCCGCTCATAGCGTCTCCCGGCGCAGGTTGAGGCCTCGGTGTTTTTCAAGAAGCTCCGCTTTGCTCGTCCGCACGAATCCATGAAAAACGGAGTTTCGAAAAACCTCCGCCCCGGAGGGCGTTTTCCAAAAGGCTTAGATTTCCGGAGACCTAAAAACGGCGTTTTTCGCCTGGACGGGGAGGCCAAAACGCAGAGAAATTACCACATTTTCAAAAACATCCCCATACGTGTGGAGGCACAAATTTATTCTCGCTAATGTAGCTACAATATATCATAAACATACGGATGAAAATTAATTGCTGATGATTTATTTCAATAACGATCGGTCGAGCACACTAAGGCGAGGTGCGAGCTCTGAGGATCAATGACGATCATTAACGCTAACAGTTTTAAAATTTAAAATCAGGTTCACACCTTGGGAGCACGTGCTCGTTCCTTCATTCACCAACAGAGAGCCACCGGCCATGTTGTCTGCTTCCCTAAACTTCAATGGCGGTAATTAAATGAGTGTTTTAAGAGTTTGTTTTCTTTAATCTTTGATTGTGTGAGTGATTGACATAGAGATCCAACGCCAGTCATAGCAGCCATGGAAGGAATATTACAGGGATGAGGATGTGTGGCGTGTAGAGTAATGACCATGTTTTTTTTTGTTTTTTTGTTCTTTTTTTAATTAAAAACAAGAAATAATATTAACTAACTAAAAGAGCGGCTTTCTGAACCCGGAAAACAAAACAAACAATAAGTATAATGAGTAAAGCCGAGTAGAGATTCCGTGCTTTTAATCCTTTAGCGGCGGTCAATTGCCGTGACCGACTGATTTCAATTCACAAACCGCTTGGGAGCTAAAAGATTAAAACGATTTTCGTTTTTTTGAAATGCATTAACATGGCCGAAACCATTTAAAAAAAAAAATAGACTTTTTTCCATTAATTTTTTTTTTTCTTAGGTTAGGGGATTCCGGTTTGGACTCGGCAGCGTATCCATCAGAGCAGGGTGACGGATACGCTGCGGTTGGAGACAGATTTATTCAGAGGCAGCGCGCTTCCCTCCAAAATAGGGGACGTTAAACCGCTTAAGTTTCGCCGGCCGTCGCGGGCCGCCGCCCCGTGCGTCCGGCCCCGCAAGCGCGAGGCGGGGGACTTTCCCCCTCGACGCGACGGACGAGGGATAATAGGTAAAGTAAACAAAAAACAGAACGGGGCGGCCGGTAATGACGCGCCGCGCCGGGCAGAGGCTTTACCGCGTCCGGTAATTCAGCTCATTACGGAGGAAACAAATTGAAGGTGATGTGAGTGTACTGTGTACGTGCGGGGCAGATCGAGCTCTGCTGTTGTTGACTTTGTTAAAAATTGCTGCAGAGTGGACTCCTGTAGTCCAATGCATGAATACACCGAAGGACATTTTCAACATCAGAATGGCCAAAAGTATATTCCAAATAAGGGCAAAGTCCACAGCCAAGGTGCGCTGTCGTTGGACGAAGAGTGAGGTAAGGAGAAAAAGTTGGTAAGACAGTAAATTTAGACAGTAAATTTAGAAGCGCACATTTCGGATTGACGATTTCTTCCGCTGAGTGGAGTTGATGATTGCCCATTCATCCTCTAAGGGGCTCTCTAGGGGGGTGTGGCCAAAGACTACACCAGCGGTACGTCACGGCCTCTCCAACAGCCCGATCGACCCATTCTCACACACGGAGAGATGTAGGAATTGGTTCTGTGGTTCTGAACAACTCAGGGTTGTTCAGAGCCTGCTCCGATCGCCGCCAAGTCATTTAATTTAAGATGGTCGGAAACAATTGGGATCAACCCAATCTAGTCTGGGACGTCCGTCGGTTTGATGTTATCTTAAGCGTTAAGTCCGCGTGCAAGAACCCGAAGATGTCCGATCCCGCGTGTTCGCCGTCCTTGCGAAACCCTATAGAGTGCGCACTACTGGGATGGGGGGGGGTGGGGGGGGGGGGAGTCTTTAAATGTCTGATGGCGTGGAAAGTCTTTTGAAAGCCTTTTTGGCGTATCCCCCGGCATAACCGAGCACAGTGTTTGCTCTCTCTCTCTCCCCGCCGCACCAGGCTATGTTTTCAGGAACTGCACGGCTGAAGGCTGGACCGAGCTCTACCCGCCCTACGAGGAGGCCTGCGTCTTCAATGACGACAGCGAACCCGAATCAGAGGTGAAGGCTCGAGGAAGGCGCCGTTGCCGTAACCGTCGGTCGCTGCAAGGCTAACCCCGACTCGTATCTCGTGACTTCCTTCCCCAAGTGACACCCGCTTCTTTCGAGGACCTCGGTATTGCCAGTTCAAGCAACGACTATTTACTTAATCCCGAAGAGATGTTCCCATATCGTTTAATCAACCACTATTAAAGTCATTGGACGAATATATTTTGTGTGAAACGCCAAAACGTCCCTTTCAGTTCGACACCTTTCTGTGAATTGCTGTTGTCCGTAGAAAAATGAAACGCTAAATTTTTAAAAATCAATTTCAGTTCTCTATCTATATATTGATCGTCGGGGCACTTTCACACGTTTATCGCTTGAAAGCGCAGAGAAAGCCTCCCGAGGGTAGAGCTGTCTGTGGGCTCACGCTCAGATCTATTTAACGTGTTTGGGAATTATCACTCGCCAGGCGAGCGCCTCGACGCCGTCGCAATATCACTGCTCATTTCAGGCCTCTCCTCCCCGTAAATCTATTTTCTCCCCCCCCCCTGTAGACCAGCTACCTCTCCACCTTCAGGAAGGTCTACACGGTGGGATACGCCACCTCTCTCATCTCCCTCATGACGGCCATCGTGGTCTTCGCGGTTTTCAGGTGAAGACCCGACCCGCTCTTCGCTCCCACGGGTTGCATGGTGGCGTCGGGGGGAAAAAAAAACAAGACGCCGGAATGTTAAAAAAAAACGGATCTCTCCCTGTCAGGAAGTTCCACTGCACCAGGAACTACATCCACATCAACCTCTTCTCCTCCTTCGTCCTGAGGGCGAGCGCCGTCTTCATCAAAGACGCCGTGCTGTTTGCCGACGAGACGCTGGACCACTGCTCCATGTCCACGGTACGCCAGGCGCCGTCAGTTGTCTAATGGTATAATCTATCATTAGATTATATGTATATACTGTATATATACAGTGTATATATATATATATATATATATATATATATATATATATATATATATACGCTCAAACCCCCCTCACAGTGCGCTGTAGAGGAAGGGAGGACGGATGATGAGATGGAAGGGTAACTATGTGTGACGGTCAGACGCCCGGAGATGTTTTGGATCTCGTAACTGCCGAAGGGAAAAAAACAACATCTGGGGGAATACATGAGTGGGTCATTTTGAATCATGTCAGTTTTGGGTGATTTTGTCTTGTGCGTGCGGGAAATAAGGAATGCCTTCGATTTCATGGAGCTACATATATGTCAAATATTAGTTGCTTGTTTTTTCACATCCTACCATACAAAAAAAATAATAATATCGACGCCATTTTATTCAGATTCCTGACAGCTATCTTGCACTTGTATCTGGTTGAATTTAAAAACGGGTGCTCAGGTCCTTAATTTCCATGTTGCTCCAATGGTCAATGAATGTTTGATTGTTTCTAGCGTCTCATATAAGTTGCTTTGAACAACAGCGTCTGATAAATGAATAAATATAAATGTAAATGTAAATATTCTATTGTTAGGGGTCAAACCAGCACGGCTGAAACCCTATTTTTATTATGTGGTTTAAAAAAATATATTTTTTTATTATTATTATTATTATTATTATTATACATTTTTTATTATTATTTTATTTATTGTATATACTATGTATATGCTGTACATTTCATAGCTATTTTTTAATCTTATTCCTTATTAACTTTATTAAATATATATATATTTTTTATAATTACCTGGTTTCATATACAGCTGCTGGTGGAGATAAATGGTTCTTCTTCTTATCCTTCTCAGTTTGCATCTGATCCAGGTCTGACCTTACCTCGTAGCTCCGGGAGGTCACACACCGCTTGAAATGTGTTTTATTTTTTAAAGCCATTTTGGGAAACTTGACTTCCAAACCTGACGTCCAAATGCTCCATCACATAAAGTTCTTTGGGCATTTTAAGTCGTCGCTTCAGAGGGAGCAGAGAGCAATTGCACTCTCACTTTCCCTGAAAAAAAAAAAGTGCCCCCCCCCCCACGAGCTGAGGAAATATAAACAGCTGACCCTCTGGTCACTTTGCTGACTTCTTGCCTATTACTGACACCTAATATATTTTCGCTCATTTGTATTCAGTGATGCCTTTGCCTTGCCATCAAACACCCTTTTCATACAACTTTAAGGGCAGGGTGATATTTAAATATATTCAAAAGGGTTTTCAAAGAGCTAAATATCCAAATTTCTTCTAGAAAATTATGAAATGAAACTTGCCTGGCGTGGTGGATACAACAATATCTTGGATGAAAAATCCTCCACGTTCAGTTCAACACCCACATGTCTTCCAATGTATTCATATATTTGTGCGTCAGTTCCTGTGTTTTGGATTAGAGGCTTTCCTATCCCAGGTCATTGCAATTTAGTGAACATTTACAAATAGAGCAAGAGAAAATGCTGCTAAAGTGAGACTATCGTATGCTTATGTCAGGACAGAAAAGATCACAAAAAATCTCCAACGTTTTTCCCCCTGAATATTTTATCCGAATTTGTTGGGATACAACCAAAAAACAGTAAAACACCAAGTTTAAAAAGAGCCGCCTCTATGTTTTTGTGTGTCAAGTTTGAGTTTATATAATTTATATTATTAAATATGTATATCAAGTACACAATTTATTCACTTTTATCCTCACAATAACTATACCCTGCTGTACGTTGTTGGTGCTGAATGCAAAAGAAGTGCAATGTGTCCTCAATGGCTGCATGTATAATGCAAGATAATGCAGAATACCATCCCATATCCTCCATACTGACCCTAGCTTTGATGTTTGGGACAAAAAAAAACGTAATAAAATTATTATGCTGCGATTCCCTATGCAACATAGTGTTATTGAAGGATTAAAAAAATCATCTAAGGATTTACTGGCGGCGCTGCCTCTGACCATACCACGTTGCCCATCCTTTTCAAAACAGTAATATACTGAATATATACAATGACCTTGTTGATTTTCTGTCCCATCCAGGCGACGTGCAAGTGGGCTGTAGCATTCTTCCAGTTTTGCATCCTGGCAAACTACTTCTGGCTGCTGGTGGAGGGCATGTACCTCCAGACGCTGCTGGCTCTCACCTTCGTCTCCCAGAGGAAGTACTTCTGGTGGTACATCCTCATCGGGTGGGGTAAGATGGGCAGCGGACGGAGGCGGACCAGGAGGATAAATTGGCGAAGGATAATTACACTAATGATTCATACCCATGAAAGCTCATTTTATGCCTTTCCGCCGTCCAAAAACTGCATTGCCGCCATCGCTTGACGGCGTGTCTGGAGTCCCGTGGCAGCTATGCGTGCCATTCAAGGACATGTTCGTTAAATCTCCTTTTTGAAAAACGGGAAACTCATTATAGCCAGGCTTTTCCGAGCGTATTTTTCAACCTTCATGTTTCGAATTGCTGTAATGTCACATATTCATTTTAAACTACTTCTTATTTTCAATTGCTGTGCGTCCAGAGTGCAAAGTTGGCTACAGCAGGTTGTCAGTCGGAAGCGGCACAACTTTCTGTTTCTAGTCTCTTAGCATGTACGTAGCCTAAAGAGCTGATTCGCGACGCAAAAGTGTTCTTTAAAAGCTGACGAAATGGAGAGTTTGCAACCATCTTTTTTAATGCACAACATATACAAGCTGACTGTATTGTGAGAAAAAGGTTAACAATGTTTAACTAAGGTTAAAACGTTGGCCCCGTTGAACCACATTTAAGCACAATGAGAGGCTGAAGCAGCAGTATTTTATGCCTCCTAAATGAACAGAGCGCTGAAATAATCTTATATGTGTGGATTGTTAAGCTTCTGATCTTCCGTTCTAGGGCTGCCATCGACCGTCCTCTTCATCTGGGCGTTGACCCGATACCTTTACGATGACAGAGGGTAGGTCTTACTGATGTCTTACCTATTTCATAGCACAGAATGAGAACATCTCAATGCAAATGAGTGAAGAGTTGCTTCCGTCTCTTTCCAGGATCTGTATCAGTCAGGCTTGCCTTTAATCTGGTGTTAATTCTGAATGGCATTACAGATGCTGGGATGACACAGACAATGTTGGTATTTGGTGGATTATTAAAGGACCCATCACGGTCTCGCTGCTGGTGAGTATCGGAGCCCCAAGGGGACTCTAGTCCTGCTTAATCATTCCTGTCCTTGTGTTATTCATGAGCGCCATCACAATTTAATACATACTGAAATGTTTGTTTTGTTGCTGTTGGATCAGAGGAGGATTAGTTGGCCAATTAAATGATCAGCGTTTGCGTGCGTGCGTGTGTGTGTGTGTGTGTGTCTACGCGCTCCAGATCAACATCGTCATCTTCATCAATGTGATCCGGATCCTGGTTCAAAAACTGAAGCGTCCAGCCATGGGTGGAGGCCACGACACCGGACATTTCATGTAAATCCTTTGCAGTTTTTGGTACTTTTTAGTTGTTTATTAATACAGTATATCCACACTTTCTATCGATCCATTGGTTTATTTGGTGTATGTATACGATATACTGTGTATCCTTCTTATTTGTCCCTTTTCAAGTTGTCCCTTTTTCGTTTTCCCTTTCCAAATGAATTTAATTCAAAGAGTATTAATCCCCTCCCAAAATCCAGTGATTATTTGAATTCTATTTGAATAGAATCCATATTTTCCCCTCTGTAATTCCCACCTACTTTCAGCGTGGAGAGGTTGACAGTATGTTCCAGCTCCATTGTATTAATTTTAGAATGGGAACAGGTAAAAATAGCGCCCGTCACCAAGAATAAACGTGTTCTAAAGCGACGTGACAGGATCCCTCTTCCGACTGAATGAATATTTCACTTGTTTTTAATTCTTCAGCCTGAGTCGTATTGTCTACGGAAAGCTGGAAGGAGGGGGACAATGAGATTGGAATTCCAGGTGTGAAAAGAGAGGGACCTTAATCGGCTCGAGCACTTAAACACGAGCCTGTTCGCGTCACGTTGTCCCGTCAGATTTATGACAATGCTGCTGACGTCGCTGAGACGCTGGGGTTTTTGATAATTTGCAATTTCTGGGCTTAGGTGAAAGCTAAAGGAAAACATATCTTAAATGTTGTACAGTCTTTCAAAAGCCTCTATGAAAAACTCTATGCCTTTTTTTTTGCTACTATTACTAATACTACTTCTTTATATATTCGATACAGAGTTTCATTGTTTATTGCTAGATCTTTAGGTATATAGTCGATCGCCAATTTTTTCAGATTGTTAGTTCATTTTTATGTATAGGGCCTACTCCTCATTTGACAAATTTCCTCCTATTATGTTCAACTGTCAGGAAAATCAACCATTTTCTAATAAATCATAATCTAATAATAATATAACAAATATAGTCAACCTCAATAACATAATAACAATTATATTAATAAAAATATTCAAAAAAAATTCAATATATTTAGTCCAGTTGTTTTCTTATTTAGTGTAATAGTCAATGCAGATCATGGTTATGACCATTGGCTCATCAAAGAATCTTTTCTATATAGAGGCAAAAACGTAGACATAATAACACTTTATTTTATTTGTCCTTGTTTATTTATTTATTTATTAATTTTAAATTTTAAACCTTCTGTTTCACAGGGTTTTCAGCAGGCAGCATTTTTTCCAAATGTTGATAGTGCCAACCATTGGTGGTTGCAAAAAACCCCAAAACAATCAGTATTAAAGGTTTCATGCTAAATAAAAATACAACACAAAGAAATCAATAAACAAATAAATAAATAAAATACAATATTTTAAATAGAGATTTTTCCGACATTTTTCAAACTTTAAGACGAACCAATTTGACCCACACCGCAGGAGCGTTACGTTTTTTTTTCTGGTTTATTACATATAACAATTTCTCTCTTCCCCCCTATTTCTCCTTCTTATTAATTTATTATTATTGACTGTTGTTTTTATGGTTGCTGCTTTAACACTGCAACGTCCCTCTGGGGATGAGTAAAGGTATCTATCTCACTATTTATCTTTATTCTTATATTCTGTAATGGTGTTTTTCATAACACACACTGTCTTTTTTATTGTTTATTGCCGTGGTGCGTTTGCCCATTTGGCACTCGTTGCCCGCCTCGCTGTCGTGGAAGGATGGCGCTCCGAAGCGGGACCTTGCCTGGCGTTCTTTGTTTTTGTGATAAACAGCTCCACATATAGACGGGATTGTCCCGAATTTCGCTCTTTCCGGGCACATTAGGGGCACAGAAGCCGAACTACAGTCACACTCTGCATTTTTGGTTTCTGTCAGCTGCAGCTTCTCTTACCTTGACCTGCAGCGCCACAAGGGTGTCGACCTCCGGGGTCGAGGAAATATAAACAGCTGACCCTCCAACCGACACGGCTGTGTTCTCGCTGGTGAACGAGTGAGGAATGCACAAATCAGAGAGAAACAGCAATTAGCCTTATTATGTGCACCCTGCGGTGGCTTATCGTGGTGATGTGATGTTTTCTGAAAAGAGGGTCGTGCGGTTTTCATATTAGATCATTCAGACGCCGTGCTGTGTCCGGCTGGGAACAGTGTCAGGCGGCGGAGTAAAGAGATCCAGCACCAAAGAGACGTCACCTCAGGGCGGCCGGGGGACGGAAAATGGAAAACTAATTGGTGAACAGTTTAATAACTCTCAGCAGTCATTTTAGCTATTTGTTTCCTCCTCCATTTCTTTTTTGATTTTGTTTGTTTGTGTTTTGTACACGTCGGCCAAATGTTGTTGCGTAAATAGAGCCGCCGCAAAATCAATATTTTAAATGGTAAAAGTGATAGGATTTCATCAAATTTTAATTGTATTCAATAAATGGAGACCCGCGTTTTTCATTTTTTAACTCTTCCCGTGAGCCCGGTAGTGTATGTCTCATCTTTTCAAGTCGTACAAACAGACATTTCTTTCTGAAACTACTGCTTCAGGGTTCTTTTGTTTCGTTACAGTATGATCACTCTGTTTTTTCCGCTCTGCGTAACTCCCATCACCCCCTGTTGTTCTGTCGTTCTCCCTGCCAGGAGGTTGGCCAAATCCACCCTGTTCCTCATCCCTCTCTTCGGGATGCACTACACCGTGTTCGCCTTCCTCCCTGAGAACACGGGCGTGGCCGCCCGGCTGTACATCGAGCTAGGACTGGGCTCCTTTCAGGTCTAAACATTTCCGGAAAAATAATTGGAAAAAGTTAGAGCTGGGGTATAGCCATTATATATTAAAGTGGTAATCCGTAAAGAAAAATATTATTTTGTCCAAAAGATTCCTGTGTTTGATTCTTTTCTTGGCTGGCACTTTATCAAAAGCCGCCATCCACTGTGTTATGCATGTGCTTGTCTTTATGCTGTTTCCATTGTCGGTGGCGGGGTCCGCCGCGCCTTCCCGGCAAGAACACAATGATTGAGAGCTCGCAAAAAGCGAAATTTCGCGGTGAACTCGATGAAGTCAGTAAACGGTCGATTTGGATGAACATTCACAACAAAAGAACAACATCCTCAGATGAAGGACAATATCCACACCACTTCAAGTGACCAAGACGAAACAACAACAAATCAATGATCAAAACAAGGCAAACTGTGGATGTTGGAAAAAAAAATAAAGCATTGCCTTTTTGAAAGGATCCCTGGGAGTCGTAGTGTACTCCACCCAACACAGACGACTTCAGGGATTGCCACTCTAATATACTGTAAACGTGGATAATGCAATTGAAATGTTGTTTTTTCTTTTTTGTTTTCTGCAGGGCTTCGTGGTCGCGCTGCTTTACTGTTTCATGAATGGAGAGGTAGGCGACATGAGAGTTTCACACATCAGGAGGTCTGCTGGCTCCATCTATATATGAAAAGTCCCTCCAGAGATGGACAGACAGACAGACAGACAGATAGATACAGGAGATAGATC
Organism: Zeus faber; assembly: GCF_960531495.2. Taxonomy (NCBI): domain Eukaryota; kingdom Metazoa; phylum Chordata; class Actinopteri; order Zeiformes; family Zeidae; genus Zeus; species Zeus faber. The sequence goes on along the minus strand of NC_137196.1, from coordinate 19,227,854 downwards.
GGAAAATAATTACTTAATATCTAAATAATAACTAAAACTTGGTGTGAATGTGTGTGTGTGTGTCTGTGTGTGTGCATGTCTGTGCATGTCTGTGTGTGTGTCTGTGTGTGTGTCTGTGCATGTGTGTGTGTGTGTGTGTGTCTGTGCGTGTGTGCGTGTGTGCGTGTGTGTGCATGTGTGTGTTGGTGTGCGACACCAGGTCCAGGCGGAGCTGCGGCGCTGGCTGTGGAAGTGTCACGCCGAGAGCCACTTCACCGCGGCCAAGCGACACATCACCGTCACCCAAATCACCGTCCTGGAGCGAGGTGGCCCCCGGCGGCCGGCCTCCGCCAGCAACGTCTCCTCCGCGTCGCCGACCATGCCGTGGCTTCGGGCTTCACCCCCGAGGGGAAGACGCGAGGGTGCCTCGGTCGGGGAGAATGACGGTCAGAGTTCGGTTACGCCGGCTCGCTCGTTGACCAAAAACCATGAGTGACGTCGACGGGTTCGCTGGGAAGCCCACGTGGCGCTGTGATGCGTCATTGCCGGTGGCCGTCAGCAAAGGATTGTGGGAAGGTTTTTAAAAAAAAAAACATTTTTTATTACTATTATTTTTTTTTTCCTGGAGGGTCCAGCAGACATTGCTGCTCTCATTCGCGGTGTGTCCTCTCTGCGAGCCAAAGACATCGGCCCGTCTGCTGAGTCGGAAGAAGGCGGACAAAGACAAGTTTGACCTCTGACATGGGGCTCTCTCTCAGCAAAATTGCCATTTTTGAGCCTAAAATGGGAAAAAGTAACGTTGAGCGACAAAGATACAGGACTTGAGAGATGGATCTGTGCTGGACTTGACGCAGGAGGACTCAATCAGAGCAAAGTGCGACAATGATCTCACTGGGGGATCCCCAGCCTTTTTTTTTTTTTCGCTCAGAGACCCCCTAAATCAAACACGATTCAATCTGAACCCCCCCTGTTCAGAAAAAAATGCATGGTATTTATCAGCAGTCGGTGGTCCATTTTGTCTGAATCGGTTCTTCTTTCATGGTAGATAGAGGAAAGTTTTTTTTTTTTACTTTTTTTTATTATTATTATTATTCTTTTTTTTTTTTAAACAGGACAAGCTTAGCTCGTCTTTATAGTCACGAACACACCACAACACACATGCATTTCGTGCAGCAACGGCCGACACACACACACACACACACACACACATACACACACACACGCGCAGATGGAGGACGTGAAATGTCTTTTCCGTATGTTTCCCCATCGAGGCGTGTCCTTCCTCCGCGGGGCAGGCCAGGAGCGGTGGGCAGCTGACAGTACAGCGCGCGGGGACCAACTTCTGCATCCATCGCTGGTCAGACGATGTTTCTTGTGCATGTTTTTTTAGTGGGGGTTCTTACGATGTTACATGGAGGAAACACCCGCGCGATCACGGGGAGAACATGCAAACTCCACACAGAAAGGCCCTAATCGGCGATACCTTCCCGGGGCGCAGTAGGACATTACAATACGTTAGAAGATGGAGTGGTGGGTTTCGCTCAAATTGTATTTTGTTTGAACTAACACGAGGGGGCTCTTGAACAAAAATTCGGACTATTAGGAAACATATGCCTCAAATCATCCAAGGCCTCGCGAACCCCCCCCCCCCCCCGTGGACTCTGGCGACCACTTGGTGTCGGGTGCCGCAGGTTGGGAACCCCTCATTTAGACCAATTTGTCAGCTCTAACGTCATTGGGCCAAAGAACTGTTTTCTCCTCTCTCTGGCTGTTCGTATGTTTAAATCTCACACTGTTTTTCATGGTCACTCCATAGTTCAACGACCTGCCTGTGGCCTCTATTGTGATGTCTTTGAGGTAGGTTTTTAGGAATATTTGTTGGATTCTTTTCCCTTGATATGCCTTTCCCCCCCCCCATCTGTTTACAGTTTTGATAAACCCTCCAAAAGGGTTAAATAAGGGATTTAAGATGTGTTACTCCAAACCAGTCTGTGAAAGCCCCTAATGCCTTTAAAGCCCCATGCGTGACAAATTAGAATTTCCCGTATTTTTGTATTTTAATGGTGGAAAGGCGAATCCTTATTTTCATATGAATACGAGATCCAAGATTCAAAGATTTATTCAACACATACATACATATTGCACTGTACAGCGTGTATTGAGATGCATTGTTGGCAAACTCCAGAGACTGTGCTGTGCATAGAACAAATATGAAAAAAAGGCAAAAAAAATCCAATAAAAAAACACACAAATATATACAACTTTTAGAAAAAGAAAATACGAGACCAACAGAAACTATATATATATATATATATATATATATATATAAAGTACATTGTGCAATAAATACTGTACATGAAATATTTGAATTCTTTCATTTAGCTGTGCTAGTTCTCTGTGCTTTCTCTGTCTCCGTCCATTCGGCTGGTGGAAAAAAAAGAAGCTAATTACAAAGGATATAGTCAAAATATCAGAAAGGACAAAAATTATGGCTCTTGATTAAAGCTTTAGCAGCCATTACCATTTGCACCGTCTCGTTTGGGAGACGGCACTTAGGAAGCCCACGCATATATTTCTCGATCATAATGGCGAGGGCGAAATGCGTTCGTTAAAGTCCATTTTTATTATTTTACTACCGGCTGCCATAATAATACTGATGAATGAAACCATCCAATGTTCAGAGCACGATGAGCATTGTAAAAGGACGGTACTATAGCTCCCAAATACACCCATTCATCATTATGAATGCACATTGTGTGGGTGATCCAAATGCGTGATATCTCCTTCACTTTTCATTTGTTGGGAACAAGAGCAGTCAGAAATATATTGAGGCTCAGAACCTAATTGTACTGATATTTGTAATGTTCCTGTGTCTTTCATCGGGACTTTCTAATCTAGGCAGAACACCTGTTTACACATACAGCTTAAACTGACCCTACAGGCGGCAAAAAAAACAAAACAGCCTCGGGTCCTTTACATGTGCTGAAATACAGGCCTAAATGTCAGCTCAATGGCAGCAAAAGTTACATGGAAATTCCTGAAATAACTTTCGACTTACACAGCTGTCTTGGTTTGTTGACTAAGAAAAAGTCACATGAGATGCATTATCGTTTCATTCTCCAAAAGTAAGCCACTATGGATGGATTTATTTTGCAGTCAAATGTACACATCATTTTGGACATTATTTATTCGACAACAGAATGCACATTTATACATATCTGTACTTACAGTACATGGTGTCAGAAGAAAAGTTTGGATGATGGGTTACAGCGATATCTTTTATTTATTTTTTTTACAATTTGGTCATTAATGGCGGGTTGTAACACGCACGCGCACGCACACACACACACACACACACACACACACACACACACACACACACACACACACACACACACACACACAGACACTGATACATTCTCACTGCCTTTTAACACTCCTTTCTTTTAAACACTCATAGTGACACATATTTCATTATTCCACAGAGGGTCAAAAACGAAGTTGTATAAAGTAAACGTCACAGTAATCACAGGTATTTATCGAGAGGACAAACCGTGTGCAAAGAAAAGTATTTACATATACGTCTGGTCAAGAGGGGACATCATTTGTACACCATGGCGGTCGATAGCAGGCAACGTTTAGGAGCAGCTGATGGCACAGTACATTCAGAATTAATGGCAACCATGAAGAGCTCTCACACGCACACACTCGTATTACACCCAAATATAAACATGTACACTCGTAGCACGACACCTTTACAAGCTCAACAGGCACAACTGTTAAAATGAACGGCAGCTCAGACAGTTAGTTATTTCAATTTCAAGAGCTTTTACTTGCCACATGCATCAAAGATCAGTGTGTGTGTAGTGTGTGTCTGTTGTTTGCTCCGTGTCATTTATTTTTTTATATTTTTTATTTGTGTGGTTAACTCATTAGAAAACTTTATGAGGAAAGACAAAACTATTTATCCTCCTAGAAACGTAGAATACCCAAAGAAAAAAAACAAACCCCAACTCATTATGCTGGAATGGAATAAAAGTTTTCAAAGGGATAAACCTCTGTTCTGATTAACAGCAACAGCAACAACAACAACAACAACAACAGCAACAACAGCAACAACAACAACAACAACAACAACAACAACAAAAGACCTGTGAGTCCATTTGTACCATTACCATCACCAACTCCCCAAAATAAAATAAGAAATTAAATAATGTGATAAAATAAAAACACTAAATATTATTAATTATATTTTTCTAATTTGTATTTGTAATATAATAATAATAATAATAATAATAATAATAATAATAATAGTAATAAAAATTATAATAATAACTTCACAGAGCTCACAATGCTAATTCCACTAAAAAACAAAGTATTTTACACCGCTAAGAAACTATAAAAAAAAATCAATACAAACCCGACGCTTGGCTGTCACCCAGTGGTGGGCGGCCAAAATAACACGATAATCACAATCGAAAGAGCGGCTCCCGCTCCTGTTTTCTCAGACAGTAACAGCTTTGAGACATGGTCGTTTCCCATCTGAGTCGTATACGCTCAGAGTGATGGCTGGTGATAGAACACGCAAGAAGCAGCAGAATCATTTCCAATTCAGCCCCACCTCCCCCACCGCCCCAAGGTTTGCGACGGGCACACGCCCGCTCTACGTCGTGCGCCGTATTTTTTATTTTTATTTTTTACACCGTTTCCTCCACCCGAACCCTGTCTTCTACCGTTGACACACCCGCACCGACGCCAAGGACGCAGCATTTTCAACACTATGAGCCACCGCAGACTTTGCGCTCTTTGCTTCAAGAGGTGGAAAATCCTGGTTCAGAGAAGTAAGAATTCCGCTCCCGGATTCTGAGTCAGCCGCGTGGGTACAGTTACGTCAAGGCAGTGGTGGAAGAAGTACTCGGAATTTTTAATTCATTCAAAGTGGCAGAAAATTACAAGTAGAAGTGAAAGGACCACATTGGCTTTAATGCTCATTTCTACTCCAATAAAAGCATAAACTGACTTGCTCTTAAAAGTACTAAAATTAAAAGTAGGCCCTCTTATCATATCCAGTGGCATCTGTCTGCCGAATATACTTCAGGAGATACTTGAAAAATTGTGCTTAAATACAGTAAAATAAAAAGAACAAAAAAACATCACTGATCAACATCAACCAAAAGATCCAACTAAAGTTCGTAAGCGGCTGATCAGTGCACGGCTGGAGCAAAAAACGTGGCATGATTCTTTTTTTTTTTTTCCTGAACCTGGAAGTTTCCATTCCTCTGCATTATCGATTTGTTGCGTCGGTCTGATTATTATTACTATAAGCCGTTTTTTGGAGATCCGCCCTTGTGTTGAAAATGACATGCCCTTCACAAGATGTTGTTTTTTGTTTTTTTCCTACCTACAAGACTTGTTCTATATCGTCAGCTTTTTTTTTTTTTATTACATTTTTTTTTTAATTATATATAAATGTTTATTGAATAATTCCCGGCTGCAGTAGATCACAACATCATACTGTACATATAGGCCCTTTCGCATCATTCTAAATTGTTTTGCATTTGTACATTTGGGCTACAAATGGATGAATGTCGTGTAGATTTATGGCACTTAATGCTGCAAGCCTGGAGTCGACATTGATCAATACCATCGATACATCTGTCACCGATACATCCGTCATCGATCACCGGCGATCACTTATTTACAAGAACACACAAATCGGCTAGAATGCTAAGACAATATAACAGCACCACATAATACAAACCCCTATCTTCATATTCACAATGTCGTATTTTAGCATATAATACATTCTGTTTCCATTTCAATGTGAACCAATAAGCACAGTACAAAAGATATATTTTGTATGTGTGGTTATTCTTTTTTTTTGTTAGTTTTTTTTTGTGGAGGAAACATAGTTAATCACAACAAAGCAAAGAAAGAAGCAAGGGATTGTCAATAGCGATCGCATAAAAAAACATTTTTCCTTTTTTAGCGTGCATGTACAGGAGGTTTGGTTTCCGGGCGGATGCTTTTTTTTTTTTTTTTTTAAGTTTCTGCCTCCTTTCTTTGTTCCGGGGGCCAAACTGAAATTGGTTTTGTGATCCCGTTGAGTCGTGCGATACCGACATGAAAGAATAAGTGCAGTTAAGATGCGGTCGTTGTTTTTCGTATCAGGAGACATCACTGGTACACAATTGATTATTTCCCCAGGGAGAAGGACGGCAACGGGACGACAAGCAAATAAAACACGGAGCTCGGATTTTTACCCTTTCCCAGAATCACAGAGCAAAAAATAGAGCAAGTGTTTTAAAAGGCATCTTAAATTGTGAAAAAGCGGCTGATACACCATTCTATACATTCTGATGAAAATTAACGCATGATTATTTTGTTTTTTTGTTGTTGGTGAAAAATACTCTTCTTCCGTTTAAATGTTCAACTGTTAGTCCTTAATCAATGTTTTAGCTAATTCTCACTGACTAGGCACTTTGGTACGTTTATATAGATATATGCGTATAAGTTCAGCTGTTTCTTTCCGGAAAAAAACAACAATTTAACATGGAAAGATGAACGTTACATTAGTCTTTGCCATCCTATCCTAACCCATCCCATCATCCCACCCCATCAATCTCATCATCCCATTCATCCACCCAATCCCATCCATCCTATTCATACCATCCATCCATCCATCCCTCCATCCATCCCATTCTATCCTAGCCTATTTGCATCATTCTGGCACATGGTAAAGGGGAAGCTTTCATTATTATTATTATTATTATTATAATTATTACTATTACTATTACTATTACTATTGTTGTTGTTGTTGTTGTTGTTGTTATCTTTGTATTTTTCTAAAACGAATTACCCTAATAAAATGGATTCCTTTTTCAGTGATCTGCAAAGACGTTCAAGTGAAGTGTTCTATCTATTATCTATTATAAAAGAAGGGTGATGTCATCTTCCCTACAAGGTAATAAAAGGTGAAAGGCTGTTTTCTCCTAGTTCAGAACAGGGCGAGGGGGGTTCTCAGTGCCGTGTTTTCGGGCCTCGGGACGCGTGATGAAGTCTACAGATTTGAGCTCCAGTTCCTTTTTTGTCGAAAAGGTCTTTACAATGCATCTTCAATGAAAAAAATAAATAAAAATAGCAACCCTTAAGGATAAACATGAAATAAAACCCAGACACCACAAAATCCAAACTATTTACAAGTTACAGTATCAACCCAGGAGGTTGTTTTTGTTTTTTTTCCCCGAAATATATTTTTTCGTTTTTGACATACTCTGTACGTATGGCTGATCGATAGAAAAAACAAATGTAGATTTAAAGACAAAGCATTGAAATCGCATTTGTACAAGCAAGGCAAAGGTTTGGTTGCGGTTTAATTTGGGATCCGACGGCGGATCCGTTCCAGGCAACCGGCATGGCACTTTGAAGCACACGTCAAGAGAGCCACCCACAAAACTCAGCTACGCCTCCACTCCTGTTAACGCGTCCTTTTTCTTTTTTTTTTTTTTTTGGCAAATACGTACGTTTAGCTTCAACTACAAATGGCACGACAGTTTGAATGAAACCTGCAGACGGAGAGTATTTTAAATTTTTTTCCCACTTCCTCAAAGAACCGCGCGTAAAATAGAACGGCGCCGACTGAAATGCCTGCAAAATTTCAGAAACACTTTTTAACCGTAACATAAAAAAAAAAAAAAAAAAAAAGCACCCAACGAGAGTGCGTTGTGCCATTAAAGTCGTCAGATAAATGAGCTTGGATTTCATGGATTCCACCTCGGCTAAAGGTCGAATGGACCAAATCGTTTCTGACTCGATAGTCGATCACCTGGTTGGTTTTAGAGGGGTCGGGGGTTTGGGTTGGGTTGGTCGGGGGTTGGTTCCACTTTGGTGTGTGCTCCCGTTGGTCTGGACGTGGGCTTTCAGAAGGGCGTGAGGGCGAGCCGGTGCCGACCCGCCTGGCGCTCAGGTGGGCAGGCTGAGGTTGCCGCTCTCTGCCTGGGGGCTGGACACGCGGATTTGGGAGCTGCTCTTGCTCAGGATGGAGAGCTGAGTGCCGCCGTTCACGCCGCTGCTCGCCAGCGACGGGTGCCTCTGCTGCTTCAGGTCCACGGCAAAGTACCGGTTGACCGTCCAGCTACGCCATTTCCTCTTGATCTCCGACTGCACCTACGGGGAGAAACTCCACGGCTTCACCTTTTAAATCGCACTTTCGGCTGTACACCGGCTCCGCGAAAAAGAAGGGTGCAGCGCTTTCAATTTGATACGGATTAGTCCATGCACCCCCACATGATAACATTTTGTCTCTCGGGCCCCAATGTGAGGAGACTTTTGTTGTTAGATATGAAATTCCTTACCTTTCTATACAGGTTGTGTATAGTTATGGAGAAAACATTGAAACTACGATCAAAACAGTCATTATTAACCGTCCGAACCTGGAATGTTTCACCTCAGCTCAACTGTGTGACAATAAAAAAAGAAAATGCATATCCAACCAACAAAAGCGAGGCCATTTCGAGCGTGTTTTGTAAACCGCAACGGAGGCTTACCTCGCCATTGAGGAAACAATAGAGGACCGCCACCACAAAGCCCTGCGGAGAAGAAAGCAGAGGAAGCCGGAACTGAAAGAAGAGCGCGACAGGTCAGCAGCACAAGGTTGAGAGCATCAATTTGCATCAATTGGCTGACCTTTATCGTCAGTCTTTCTAAGTAAAGGGCGCGCCGCTGCGGCGGACAGGAGGCCGCGCGACTATGACTGCGGGCAGTGACGTGGTCGTGTCAAAAGGCTTCCTTCCAGAAACATTTACTGTCGATATCATGACTGAGAATCCAATTGAGCAAATCGAATGTTCGGTGAAAGTTTAGTTTTGTGTTGTATTTGTATCCGAAAGCAATGGCTCCTGGACAATTTTGGTTCCTTCCAGGTGAGTGTTTTGTGGGCAGGAATTCTTAATGGTGCCTACAGATGTGTGCCATATGTACATATTGTTATCTAGGTTTTGTTGTTGGTTATTTAGGCTTTATTCTTGCAAAGTTGTGGCTATCAATTGTGGATTTTTTACTAGTTAAATATATACATTTTTGTTAATTGTTTTCTGCTGTCTTGAATTATTATTATTATTATTATTATTATTATTATTATTATTATTGTTATTATATTTTATTTGTATGGTACTTTTACTCATACAAATAAAATCACATGGAAAACAATGTATAAAGAAAACAGTTTAAAAAAGTTAAAAAAAAAAAAAAAAATATATATATATATATATTTTAACAAATAAAGAAAACATCATGTGCAACATTTCCTGCTATAAATTAAAACTTTTAATACCACAGAAAAATAAAACAGGGCGGGAGAATTGCGTTTTGTAAATTCAACAGGATTTCAGAATCACTATCATTCACCATCATGTGAACGACTGAACTCACTGACGGTTATCTTATTTTCTCTTTTTGGTCATGTAAAATCTCTATCTTATGTATCTCGTGAGTGGAAGGAGGGGGCGGCGGAGGGAAGCTTTTCTAAATGAGGAGACGCCGAAAAAAGACCCAGGTTTCCGCACCTGAAAAGATCCAAGGCCCAGCTCGAACACCAGCCTCTCCCTCTTGCTGACGTCCTCGGGCGAGAAGGCGAACACGGTGTAGTGAATACCAAACAGCGGGATGAGCAGGAGGGTGGAGCGCGCCAGACGCCTGTGCAACACACACACGGCCATTTACAGCGTTTGAGAAAACACAGCGGCGTCACCGTCGGGTGTCTCGTTTTCGATGAAGACGAGAGGAAACGCTCATTCATTCCACGTCAACACATTTTCGGGGACATCTTGACTATGAAGGGAGATGGAAGTGGCGACGTCACACGGAAGCCATGACATGGCAAGGTTGCAGCCTGACCGCCGCGCCCTTGTTTTTGGCATGGCAGCTACGTTTTGTTTCCTTATATCTACGGTGTGGATCATGCAGAGGGAGAAAAATGGCATTAGACATGCAGTAAAACAGTAGAGAAATGGGGGGGGGGGGGGGGGCGCGGGTAGACGTAAAAGGAACACACACACAATACGACGGTATTGTGTGTGTGTTCACCTCGGGTGAAGGTATTGTGTGTGTGACGGTATATTGACGGTGAAATGCAGTCACAGCTCCCCGTTTTCAAAAAAAATATTCTTTTTGCTGGATTTTATATTATTTTCAGCTGAAATTAATATCATAATGCTGGGTTTCTCTGATCAGACACAGCATTCTCCATTTTCTTTCAGGGTCAGAGCTTAAAGCTTGCTTCACATCGAATGCGTCGTCATATCCGACGGTCGGCTCCTCCCCGAGTGGCCGTCGGGTGAACTGCGTCCTGAGTTCTGAGTTTCGCGTCACAGAGAACACGTCAGTGAGATCTCGTTTTTTTTCCGGAACAACAAGGAGTTGTTTGCGTTGCTGGACGTTTACCATGTTCCTGAATGAAAACCCACTTTATATAGTGTGCGAACAAAGATAAAAAAATAATTGAATAAATAAAATCAATTTGAACGCGTCCCGGCGCCTCGATCGAACGCGGAAACTCCGCCGCGCGTTGCAGCACTCCGCGTGAGGAATCCGACTATCAATCGGAATGAATGGACTTTCGGTTTGTTCCTGTTGTTTGTCGTTTTAGGTGTGAAGCAAGCTTTAACCGGGTGTGCACTTGGGAAAACGGGGCCAGGTGGGGGTAAACGTGTGTGAACCCCTGGTGTGACTAGCAGGCATGTACACAACCTGCCAGACGCACACATACAATCCAAACACATGTGCGTGCAAAAAAACAGCAACCCGTGTTTGTGCACACTCTTGCTCGCACCCAATTGCACACTTTTTGCACACACACACACACACACACACACACACACACACACACACACACACACACGCACACACGCACACACGCACGCACGCACACACACACACACTCACACACACTTACAGAGTAATGGTGGATAACTCTGACATCCTGCACGAATGCTGCACAGCCTGAGTGGGCTCACTGAAGCATTTCTGAGCACAGCTGCTACACAGCACAAAGACACACAACAGCACAACAAGGACAATGTCTTTAGGGATAGACAGTCTCTGGAACACACACACACACACACACGCACACACGCGCACACACACACACACACACACACACACACACACACACACACGCACGCACGCACGCGCGTATATAAATGCACTGAGACACACACACACACACACACACACACACACACACACACACACACACACACACACACACACACAAACACACACACACAAACACAAATCCAGATAAACACTATCACACACCTGTAGAGACATAAACACAGGCACACACAGGGGCACGCCTACAAACCACATCTGCACTCACGGTCACAATGTCACTGACACACACGCATACTGTACACACGTATACTGTACACACACAAACACAGACAGGCAAACGTACACATATCAATGCAGATAGACGCACACACACGCACACAGGCACACACACACACACACGCACACACACACACACAGGCACACACGCACACACACACACACACACACACACACACACACACACACACACACACACACACACACACACACACACACACAGCACACGCTCACCTCATACCCGCAAAGGTCTTGACTGATGAGAATTTCTCTCTCTGAAGTATTTTTCTACATATATTATTACAGACTAATTAACAAACGAACTAATTAATACTGATTCTACACAACACACACTCCTAGCTAATGAGGCTGAAGCTCTCAAAAACGACAGAATGATATACAACCTGGTTTCAGGGAGAGACGCAGGATGCGTCTGATGCCTGCCACAACAATGGCAAACGGCAGCATTAATACATGCCCGTTTATTGACTAAAAGCTTCAAGCAACTTACAGGTAAATGCTGGATTCATTTCCTCCGATATCAGGGGACTGCAGCTTCTGGACCAGAATGATGATGATCCCGATGAACAGGACGAAATTGATCTGCGAGGAGAACGCAACGCAAACGGTGGAGAGTATTAAGCGTTTTCATTGGAAGAGTTTGAAGGGTCTGTTTGCAAAAAAACGCCATTTTGTACAAAAGTGAACTGACTGCTGTAAAACAGTCGCCGGAGACCACACCCATCTGCAGCTCATTTTGTTTGCTCTGCAGAATACGTCTAGCCACCCTCCCGTTCAAACTGATTTCCACCACAACCTTTTATCTAATATTGGGCGGGTTTGATACGATGGCGATGCAGAGGAGCCTTTCCTTTTCTCTTTCTTTTCAGGCGGAAAATTTTGTCATTTTGTCAATGAAAATATGATTACTTTTCGTAAACAATCAAGATGGCTGCCGTTGACGTGGAGCGGTCTGTTGAATTCGCTATCGTGGCTGTATTAAACAAACTGGACGGTGAATTTTCTAGAAAAACCTTTTGTCGATAAGAAAGATGTGTTTGCCGATCTTCCGACAGGATTTTGTAAAAGTTAATTTACCAACTCACTTGTTCAGCTTCACGTCACACCTTTCATTGCTCTGATTGGTTGTAGGTCTATCCAGTGTTCTGATTGGTTGTAGATCCATCCAATGCTCTGATTGGTTGTAGGTCTATCCAATGCTCTGATTGGTTGTAGGTCTGTCGAATCCTCTGATTGGTTGTAAGTCTATCTGATGGGCTTGGGCCGATTTACGATTAAATCGTTAATCGGTGATCAACTCCTACGTTTTTCGTTTTTGTTTTTGTTTCTTTTTATCCGCCGGGAATATAGGTCTGTCCAATTGGGTCCGGAGACATTTTGGTCTGCGCCCGTTGGAAAGAGAGTCAGCAGAGAATTAGTCTATCGATGCCAGGCTAGTAAAATATGCTTTAAAAAAAAAAAAACAGCTTTACAAATCCAAAATCACTTATGGGATGATCTTACGAGTGTTGTGTGCAGTGTTTGCCTACTATATTTCTCCAGATTTGGTATGGCACCCTGGTACTTTTGTATACTATTGCAGTATACTCAGGGGCAGTCTTAGTGATTTGGAGGCCCCAGGCAGGACCAATGTGAGGCCCTTCTCCACCTCACTTAATGCAAGCATGCCTACGAAACAAAATGAGAATTTTAACTGAACCGTTCAAAACGCTCTTCACACAGTCAGAAGGAAATGGGACAATAAAAGGTTATAAATATGTTAAGTACTATTAATAATTTAATTTATTTTTATCCCACTATAGTCTGAATGAATGAATTTCTCACCCGATGCGGCGATTCAAACGCGGGGACTCTACCCCGACGCCATTCCGCCGGAGATTTGCAAACGCGGAGTTGCTCATTCGAGACGGCGGACAGCGCCACGAGCGAGGAAGCGCGACGGGAGAGGAGGAGTGCGACACATCCCAGACTCGAGCTGCGCCGCCTGCCGCTTCCCTCTGTTACCCTCGGAAAACACGCGGTCGCCGAGGAATAAAGTCAAAGAGTCGCGCATGCCGGAGGACAACGACGCTTGTGCCATCGCGTTGACTGAAAGCGGGTGAAAGCATCGTGACTTGATCCAGAATCTTTGGTCAGCTCATCCGGCTTGACGGTGGCGCACCGCTGACCGGCAAAGCGCGGGGGAGGGGGCGTGTGCTCGTCCGGTAACTCACGCTGGTTTGAGACTGCCGCCGTGAAGGAATCAATTTGTAGCCCTCACATCGAACTTGTATCCATTTTCATCGCACCCGTTGTACTCGCCGCGGTAAAAATCCCCAAGTATTTATGACAGTGGTTTATATTCATCCGAGAGCCAGCACGGTGGATGCGACGTCCCCCATCGTTAAACTCGTGCGCTGTTTGCAAAGCAAGCCCTGACGCCCCACAATTAAAACTCGGGCAGTAATAACACTTGCAGCCTTGGGAAGCCCCTCGGTCATTTCACCAATATGCAAGCTGACCAACAAGATATGGTAAAGTGCTGGACTTGTGCTATGGAACCATAAAGGCAGCCTATGAATCTTATGCAATGGCGGCACTAGGCTCTTCTGACCATAACTGCGTCCTTCTAGCCCCGGTCTATCAATCAGCCCTCAGCAGAGGAAAAGTTGAGTGCAAAGAGTACAGTACCAACTGGGATGTTTTTAAAGATTTTTTTGTACCGTTTTAGATGGACTGACTTTCACTGTATCAAGCTATATTGCCTTCTGCGAACAAGTGATTGTTCCCACCGAGACGATGACATTGTACCCATTGTACATTCACCAACAAGGAGACGCTCAAAAGTTGGCGAAAAGGGGAAATAGAGGTGGGTGAAAATGAGCTTTAAAGACAAGGTAGTGGATGAACTTAAGAATGCCAATTCTCGCTCCGCCTGGAGGGGAATCGAATCCAGGGTGGGAATTCAGGACGAGAGAAAAAGGCGTGTCTAACCCTAGAAAAGCCCGACGCCGTGCTGGCAGCGGAGTTCAACCAGTTTTACCTGAGATTCGATTCCCATGATTTCAGTGACGACCTGGCCACATTTAGAGTCGCTTCTGAGGGCGGTCAGATTCAGAATGATGAAAGGGGACGTCCGGAGAACTCAGGCTTCTTAAAAACTGCCACACGACAACATGTGGTATTTTCGCATTTATTTTAAAGCTCTTCTCTTTAACACAGAATAACGTTCCCATCGTTATGGAAAGAATCCATGGTTGTTCCACGGGCCAGGGTCCCATCACCGAAGGCGTTGGGAGGCTGTTAATGACACTCTGTCTGAGGCCCCGATGTGATCTACATCAGGCTGTGGAGACGGTCAGCCGATATCGGTACTTGGGCACCATCATGGATGCCAACACTGACTACAGCTGCAAAGAGGCCAATCAGAGACGTTCTTAAGAAAGTTGAGGGTTTTTAACGTTGACAGATCACCCTTGAAAATGTTTTACTCATCTTTTATTGAGTCAATCTCAACTTTTTCAGTCATTTGTAGGTTTGGCAACCTCAGCATCGTTAACAAAAATAGGCCGGGAAAGGCCGTTAAACTTTGCCACGCCTCGTCGATTGGCACTAAAACGAACGAGCTTGGCCATGTTCATCAAGTGAGAATCGTTTCAGAGGGCAAAGGCCATTCTGGCCGAGCCTCAACGCCCTCTTCGTGTGGAGCTTCCACTTCGGCCGTCAGGAGAGGAGGTACACTTTACCGAGCAGGGCCAAATCAAACAGATTTTTGACATCGGTGTTCCCTCGGCTGTTGGGTTTCTAAACAAGCTGTAGGCCTGGATGCTGTTAAACGCACACTTTATAAAAAAAGGACTGATGAATTCTTAGTGTTTTTACTGTAACTGTAACTGTTTACATTGCAACTTAATTATGATGACATCTGCTGTATGTTATATGAATTTATGTTTTTTATTCATCTATTTCATGATGTGTATTGGATGTGTTGACTTCTGTTTGCAAAACAAATTGACCCTCGGGGGCAATAAAGACTATCTAATTTAATCCAATCCAATCCGACAGTTCAGCACTACATCGTTCACAGTCTTTTCCCATGTTTTCTCAGTTACGTACTTTCTAACATGTATAATGTGTTTCAAAACAAATCACTGAATTCACTTGACAGGAACTTTCAATAACTCAGGAGTCTGGGAGTCACTCGAGAGAATGAGTCATTTGAAAAAAAAAATTCTGCGACTCTAGCGGCAGCGCCTCGCAGGCTTAACTGGGACTCCAATCTGGAAGGAAAAGAGCTGAGAGCCCCGAGTCCCAAACAGAGGCCCTAACACCCAAAGTGTAAGCTGTTAATGACATCATTATACTGGACAGAAAGTGTTCAAACCCTTATATGAGAAGTTGAATTGATCCTGTTTGTACTCCCCCGTGCAAATACAAATGGATTGATTTTAATATAAAATATTGGAAGACTATTTTTCTGTTACCTCCCAAATAATATAATATCTTTGGATATTGCGTTCAATATGGCTGTTTTAGGACTAGATATGGAGGAATATATTTTATCACAGCAATTTATTCGTAATTTTATACAATATCAGTTACAATATTTCATAATATCCCCCATATTGAACGATGAATAATGTCATATATAATCAGACTGCTGCTAATTCACCTGGTTGATTTATCTTATGTAATTAATTCAGACGACATACGTATATTTGGTTTGTTCTGTTGTCGGCATGGACTAAAATAAAATAAATCTGTGAGTCACAAGACCAGCAGCCTGCGAGAATTCCATTCACGTAAAATGCAGAATCTCCAAAAAGAACCGAAGTTTTCGCCACTAAGGTAACAATACAAGCACGTGGCTCCTCCCCTCCGCCCACCTGGTCTGTGTGGGCTCTGTAGGTTTTTGGGATATTTATGGGATGTGAGTGAATCACGGTGCCGATCGCTTTTTTCTTTGCAGAGTTTTTATGACAATAAATTGAATCCACACAAATTCGCGAGGCCCCCCCACCGCACGAGGCTCCACGCAGTTGCCTAACTACGGCATATGGAATGACGTTTTGGACATCCTAAACACAGTCAGATACTAAATGGTACGCTACTTTGTCAATTTGGATGCAGCACTGGTCTGCCATACCATGATGGAGGCCACCACTGGTCCCTTGATCACCCACCAGAGGGCGGTGTTCTCATTGGTATCCCAACAGCTGAAAGAAAACATTGATTCAATCAAATGTGTGTCTTGTTGAATTGAGTTGAATTGCCACTTTCATATAGATCTTTTATTCTTTCTTGCATAACCAGCTCTCTGTAAAATAATACAAAATATTCAGCGATTTCCAATATCTGTGATCCTCAGGCCACATCCCTATCAATGTTATTAGCCATATAAATACAAATATAATATTCAAATCATATATATATATATACATAATTACACATATACACACACACACACACACACACACACACACACACACACACACACACACACACACACATATATATGTATATATTGTAATGGGCCATTATGATATAAGACAGAAAAAGTATTTATTGTGGGCACATATCGCTACACTTATATAACCATGGTCCTATTTGGTGCTTATTTCACGCGCTTACAATATTTGTCCGCCTATAAAAACATTACTTTTCAATTCAAAGTGAAGATTGGACTTACCCTGTGTCGTCAAAATGGAGCCTAAGAACGGCCCAGACGGTCACACAAATGGTTGGAGTGCCTGTAATAACAGTGAACCATATTAACCTGCAGTTAAGTGCCAAATGCTGACAACTAAAGACTTAAATAATTACTTCACGTGATTGTTATTCAGGAGCTAAGGAAACGTTCACGAAAAAGGTCTGGTTGATTACATTTGGGTGGATATTTGGGGTGTACATAATAGCATTGCGGTAGTTGTTTGTAAGTTGTACATATGTTAAATTTTGAGTTAACCGTTTGAGTTATGGAGAAGGAGTAGGACCATATAAGTGTATACTTCTTCCTACTCCTTTCGGACATGTAAAAATGTATTCCTGTTGTTTATGAGAATTTGTTTATCGTGAGGTTGCTTTATATGTTGATTGTTCATTTTAATTGT
>NC_137196.1:19197877-19205377 GCF_960531495.2 Zeus faber | reverse complement strand
CCTTCTATAATCGCTCTCCTTGTGCGGGTAAGGGGGCCGTGCCGGGCTCGGGTTGGGAGAAGGGCGAGTTCGAATTCATATTGGCTGGACCCCGGAAGACCCCGCTAAACGCCGTCGGCCAGAGAGCGCCGCGTCCGGGGAGAGAGCATGGGAAGCGCCGGCGCTCCGGCTGTATGATTGGCTGTTCGTGTCACATGGTTGTTGTAGGCGTTGCCAGGGGTGGACCGGTAATCTGGCATACCGGGCATTTTCAAAAAATAAAATAAAAATAAAAATAAAAAAAAGTCCAACATTTGGCCCATAAAGCAGGGACAGGGGGCCCATTGGTTCATTTTCCCTACTGACGCTGGGCACATCTCTCACGAGGCCCCACCCGTCCCCCTCTGTCCTCTGTTTCTGGTGTCAGATGGTCGCGAGTCAGAGTTCCGTAGCTCCGCAGCACGGTCACAATGATTTTATTTTCCTTGATTAAGGAGTGCACAAATCTTGAAAAAATGACACGTTTTACGACGGCACGTTAACAGACTGAAGCCATAGGTGTGCACTTTGTTGCCCGTGACAACATAAAAAATGATGTGAAAATGAATAGAAAGCACTCCCTTGCCTCCGCCCCCCCCCACACACACACACACACACACACACACCCTGAGCGTGTCGCACTCACACTCGATCAGAGTGATTTTTAACGGGGGAGATTTTGTCAGTCACGCTGGGCCGCCTGCGAAAAACAAAAAGGCCAGGGCCAATTTTTTGTCCCAGTCCATCCCGGGGTGTTGCACTCGCAAGTGGCTGGAGGGAAATGTGTTCCGAACGACGAAGCTTGGACTTATATAACTTTGGATGACGATGTCTCAAAGCGGCCCGCTCCTGAAACAAATGAAATTACGATAGTTTTTCATTAATTTCTGCTCCAAAATGTGGTTTGATATTAATCAAACTCGAGCGACAAGATGTCTGAAATGTCCCGGTTCTAACGAGACATCGCCCATGTCTGTTTTAATAACAATAACATTACAATAGTATTATTACTCATAATATACAATGGTATTATTATTATATAATAACAATAATAATAATGACAATAAATATAGCTGCAGGCAGCAATACACGGGGTCCATTATCAACACCAATAACAGATTTTGGAGTTCCCATGGAACGCAGCATCAGTTTGTGCTGTCGCTCCTCTTTACATCCGCATTACGTCTACAAACGAGTTGCAATCTTCCGAGTTTCCTTTGAACGCAGCATCGGCTCACGCAGTGTGTAATGACGATGGGTCGACGCCACGTCCTTGGGATGCAACAGTATACCGTTTTTAAGGTATGCAGCGGTATCAAGCAACCACGGTTCTTAACTGCAAGCCCTTCCCTGTAATACCGCGCCCGCGGTATAAATTTATGTTGCAAAATTGAAGATGTAAACTTTAATTCACCCTCACCTTAGACGCGTTCCGCCCATCCTTGTTTACAGCGGCAGCAGCAGAACGGCTTTAGAGCGATACTTTACGACGTGTGCTTTACGTCACTTGTGCGCGCATGGGAGCGAGTGTAAACAAACATGACGGAACGGGGCTTTCGGGAAATTATTCATTGGATAGATTTTTACAGCATTTGGCCGTCTGCTACCGTGCGGCGGCAGCATAAGCTGAGGTGAAGTAGTTTACATCGTCAATTACTGCAAATAAGTCGGGTTTGATATACAGTGTATATGTCGCTTATTGTTCCTCCTCTGAGAATTTGAAAGCCACGACAAGCGCCTTCCCGTACTGCGCCATGTCAGAGGCTTTACCATGTGTTTTCATTTATTAGTATCGAATAATTGAATTATTAATTGAATATACAGGAAAAAAGGTAAGAATTAAGTGTGTATACGGCGGTATTTTGGTGGATACTGTACCGTACTGTGAAATTTCATACCGTTACGTCCTCACCATGCACCGCGCATGACGCGTATGGACGTTCGGAGCGACAACCTGCACATTTATAGAAAATTGGATGATGATGATGATGATGATGATGATGATGATGATGATGATGTCACAAAGCGTCTTACTCTAAAACTCATCTCGCTCCAACGCCCGACCGGAAGTTTTAGAGCCTTGGCGTGTCAGTGATGCACGAAGGGTCAGCCATTTCGATCAAATTTCGTCGGTTTCTCATTAACTCCTGCTCTGTATGTCGATCAGTTTGGATGAAACTTGAACCACGAGGTGTTTGCGACGTCCCGGTTTCTAACGAGACCTCAGCCGTGTCCGTAGGTGCAGCGGTCGTCCTGTTCCAGACACTTTTAGCCCGAAAAGTACCAAGGACCACAATAAAATCGAACAATGATAGCAACAGCAATAACAACAGGATGGACCCCTATTAATAATAATAATAATAATAATAATAATAATAATAATAATAATAATAATAATAACGTCTTTTGTACAACACCTTCCCAGTTTTTTCTTAATTTCTTTCTTTCTTTCCTCTGTTTTTTCAATCATCCCCCTCTCCTGTCCCGCCCTCCTCCATCTCTGTGTGTCTACTGTAGGTTTCTGTTGTTTATGCTCGGATAATTCTCCAGCGCTGTGGAGGCAGGTAAAAGTCAGTCTGCTCAAAAGTGTGTGTGTCTGTGTGTGTTTGTGTGCGTGTGTGTGTGTGTGTGTGTGGGGATTGGAGACAACCCTCCATTTTGCTTCAGTCTCTAATCTGTTTTGGTTCTGTCTGGTGAGCTGGACGTGAAGCCAATTACTTTTAAAGGGCAAATAGGAGCCAAACAAGCCGCACGGCCGCTCAGAGTTTACCTGAAAAAAACACACACAATATCACCTGAATTTCACAAATGAACAACCTTTCATATGTACCGTACACTACACCGCGATGAGTGTTACAAATCAGACAGGCGTGTTAGCGCGTTAAGCACGCGGACGCGTTTGACGAGTGTGAAACCCTCCTATCGGGAATATTCCACGCGTGGCGTTCTGAGCCGATCACAAGCGATTTCCACGCGCCCGTCGGTCAATACAGCCGAGCGAGCGAGCGGGAGGAGGAGAGAGAGAGGGACATCCATCAGGTTTTATTAAAGGTCGACGCCCAGAGAGAGAACCCAAAACACACGCTTGGGTTTTCTGAACGGTTGGAATATGGATGGAATGTTCTGCTCTGCCTTATTCATTGCTTTGTATATGTACAGTATATATATATATATATATATATATATATATATATATATATATATATATATGTTATTTTTTACAATAGATATTGCAAAAGTATATTGAAAAATATATTGAAATGTATATATATATATATATATATATATAGAAAACAATTGATATCTACTTTATATGTGCTATGGGGCCTATCTATTATCTACTATATCTATCTATCTATCTGTCTGTCTATCTATCTATCTACCTATCCAGCTATCGATCTATTATATTTTATTCTGAGTTTGTTGATCTGTTTTTACCTTTTTATTTCTATGTTTTTAATCTTCTCTATAATGCATTTTATGTCTAATGTAAAGCACTTTGAAATGCCCGTGTGTATGGAATGTTCTGTGCAAATAAACCTCCCTTGCCTACGTGAAGACTCAACTCCAACAAAAATCAATTTGAAGATAACTTAATGAGCTGGATGGAACTTGAACGCCTCCTCGGGTTCATCATTGGGGGACAGGGTGTTATTTGTATCGTTTCCAGATCAGGGCCCGTATTCACTAAACATTTAAAATAGCAGTTAAAGTTCCTCGCTCAGAGTTTCCTCTGCTAATTACTTATTTAAGAAATACATTACGACATGTTGATCTTGTTAGGACTGTCCCACAACATGTCCTATACGACCTCTGCAGACACATTAGGTTCAACAAGGTCCTGCAGTCATACAGTTAAAATGTATTTTATAGTTGTCTGACATAAATAACATCTAATATTATTGAAATGTGATCTACAACTGTAATGGTTGAACT
Source organism: Zeus faber (assembly GCF_960531495.2). Lineage (NCBI taxonomy): Eukaryota > Metazoa > Chordata > Actinopteri > Zeiformes > Zeidae > Zeus > Zeus faber. The sequence goes on along the minus strand of NC_137196.1, from coordinate 19,201,423 downwards.
TGGTCAGTGGGATGTGTTTGTACTGTGTTGCATTACAACGTACGACGTGTATGTTTGTTCTTTGTATTCAAAACGGGTCTTGATCAATAAACCAATCCCACAGCAGCACCAGGTCTCTGCTACAATGTTCTGTAGGTTCACATGAAACACATCTAAATTGATTGCACTGTTTTCAAAAACATTTCTATGTAGTTGTATCTCTGTCTTTCCTTGGAAAAGTTGAAAAAAAAAAAAAAAAAAAAAAGGCACGCCGCGCCCATCCACCCCGCCAACGCGCCTGGTGTACTTCTACCGTACTATATGTGTATTTATCTTGCAATAACAACACGGAGAGGCGTGTCATTTGGACAAAAGGCAAAGAGCTTGTTATGCATTCACAACCAGCCGCCGCCGCCGCCGCTCGTCAAATAGCATGTTCGGCGTTTTGTGAAATCTGAAATTGAAATCTCTCCTTCCTGCTCCTTCCCTTTTGGGAGAAATCACGTCTTCCCGTGACATCACTGCGCTTAATGTGATCACGCTTCAGTCAGTGGGATGCAGAGAGACAGATCTACAGAACAAATAGCAGCGTTATAACGCAGACATTCATTTCGTGGAAGTGGAATGAATGTAAGGGAGCACTTACGTTAAATGAAATTAAAATCAAGTAAGTGCAGCTCAATCAAAAGAACAGGGCACACACACACACGCACGCACACACACACACACACACACACGCACACACACACACACACACACGCACACACGCAAACACACACACACACACACACACACACACACACACACACACACACACACACCGTCTGGGTTCAGCATTCCATTCCTGGTGGATATTTATGTTTAAAGCAGGGTATTACTGCCATCAGACGTCTGGTTTTATCAGTGAAGGTTGACGTGTGTGAAGCTGTCTTTCTTCACGACGTAGGTGCTGCAGGTTAAAACAACGTTTGCTGCAAAAAGTAAAAAATCAACCGAAGCACCCGAGCGCGAGGAGCAGCCGCGACGTGCCAACACAGGCAGTCGTTCGAATGCGTGTTGAAATCCGTATCTTATTTATTTTCGTGCCATAGTTAAAAAAACCCCAGATGTGAGGCGTTTTTGGCCGCACTGTCTGTATCTTTATCTGAAAATACTTGAATGAACTTTGGAGAGCGCGTCAGACTCAATGAAACGCTCTTTCTCTGTAGATGCTTTCATTCAATGAAAAAAAACAACAAGACTTTCAAAAAAAAAAAAAAAGGTTTTCGTTTGATGAAGCCTTCCTCTACCGGGTCAAGGTTGTTACCAAACCCTGCCAGACACAGTTACACAATTAAACTCATTTTGGGATTCATTCTTCATTTCAGAGACATTGTGTTTATCTATTTGGCGCCGAGAGCACAATGTGGAAATAAAAATGACACTGGATGAGGTAATGATGAATGTTAATGGAAGAGTTGGGCTGAGTTTACTTTCCTTCAATGTGTAATTACGTGCACTTTAATTCAATAATTCATTTCTTTAACACAGTAACCTGTCATCAATTTGAAGTACTTGCATATTCGTACATACGTTTATTTTCAATTCGTAACAATGAGATAAGATTACACGGGAAATTCAGGATTTGGGTCTGTCCACATTTCGGTCCGAGTAAATACACCTGGTTCGTGAGCACTCAGCCTGGTCTCTATAGTATAGTAAAGCAAACACACTCATTTAGGAGGATTTAAATGTATATTTAATGCAACACAGTTAATTCATTCTATTATATAATTATAGAACCCAGAATAGCGATTGTGGCGCCTGCGCGAGCACCTCGTGTCGATTACGCACATTTTAGTACTTTTAGTATTTTTGGAGCTTATAGAGCTTATTGTGCATAATCACTGGGTGTCATTTCACTGCATATATATGTTTGACTGTATGTATATGTTTGTGACAAATAATCTCTTGAACTTGAACTTGAAATTTTAGTTAATGTACTTTTTTTTTTAAGTGTGTTTTTTAGTATGTTAGATTAATAGCTTTCTGACTTATTTTAGATCCCAGAGGTTTCTCAATTGTTTAAAGACGGTTTAAATGAATTGCTCAGAAATAGAGCCCGGGAACCTACAGTTTTACTTTAAGCCGTCCAAATCTAAAATACGCAAGTGGCCCTCGCCTTCAACATACTGAACTGAATGACACGTCTGACAAGGTCCGTTCTGTTTCCGTTCACGTGTTGTCTGCATCGACCTCTTCTCGTTCTTCTCCTCCTTCTCTCCCTTCCGCGCTCTCGCCCTCGCTCCCCATTAGATTATTTTCTGCCGAGCGGGCGTTTTTTTTTCTGTCAGCGGAAACTCGATAGGGTTTTCATTTTCGGGGGATCGGGCAGAAAAAACGATCAGCGGAGACGAGGAGGGGAAGGAGGAGGCGAATATGCCCAAAAAAAGACCAACTCAACAAAAATAGCTCAATAAAAGCATACACATTCATTTACTGTCCAAACTGTAGCAACTTAGTAAATACAAAGAATCATTTAGAGTTTATATCCATACCAATAACCTCAATTGTGGATAGAATCGCATTTGTATATTCTGTATATTTTTATATATTTGATTGTTTCTGTTTAGTATTTTTCTGCTACTTGTGCATATTTGGCATTTTTTTTTTAATTTAATTTAAACTTCACTTTTTATTCCATGTTTTTATTTACATTTTTTTCCCAGACTGTCAAGCAATTTTTTTTTTAAATTCTAATCATCCGTAGAAACGCACCAATAATCACCATGACAAATTCCTCGTACATGTAAATGCACAGGGCGGGCTGAACTCATTCTGATTCAGATTCTGATTAAGTCCAGTGCCGGGCCATTTGAGGATAAAAGTCGCCTCTGCACATGTTCACCTCATCCTTACATTGCTTGGATGTTGCCTGGAGAAAAAAAAATTATGAATTCAGGGAAAAACAACAAGCTAAAACACCACGTCTCCTTGGTGAGCTATGAGCCCGGGTGACCTTTTGAAATGTTGAAAATGACAAGTGAGCTTAATTTAAGGCCGCTTTTTTCCCCCATTAGTTTTTTTTTATCCTTCGGTGCTAAATTTTGCTTTTCCTTTTTTTTTTGTCTCTCGGTGGAGCCGTGAGTCAGAGTGCAGGCTGGGAGTCGCAGGCTGTTAGGCAGGCTCCTCACTGAGACTCAGCAGGGCGCCTACAGCGAGCCGCTAATGAAAAACGCAATCCACGGCCAAGAGAATAATTGCTTCCAGGTTTTTCCAGGCAGTGCAGCGGGACGTCTCAGGCAGACATTTGGTTTCGAGGAGAGCAACTCTCCGGATAGTAGTCTGTGCTGTTTAGAGGCGCATTTCCGCGGCGTTGTAGGCTGAGCCGAGCATATTGGCTTTGATGAAGGCGATGATAGGAGTCTGTTTTTTGAAGTTGCGTCAAGTGTTACATGTTGAATGAAACACGGGACCAGGATACATTGAGGATGGACTCGGGTGGATGTTGTCCACCCACCTTTGGTAAATTGAAGGTATTGAAGGGGCTCCTCTGTCGACGCTGCCAAGCGTATAAGGGTCTTCCGG
>NC_137196.1:19137877-19195377 GCF_960531495.2 Zeus faber | reverse complement strand
TCCTAAACAAAACATTAAGCCGGGCGTCCGTGCATGTGTCCACTGCATCCCACGTCCACACACAGATGCACACCCGCACACACACACACACACACACACACACACACACACACACACACACACACACACACACACACACACACACACACACACACACACACACACACACACACACACATTCCTGATCGCCTTTTTATTGGTGCATTTGAAGTTTGTTTATATATTGTGGTTCTTAGTTGCGTGACATCTTCCTCATTGGCCCAGCTGTGCTCTGTATCTCACAGCTTGGAAAGCAAAGCGACCGATGAGAGAGAATTGACAGACACGCACATGCACATGCGCACACACACACACACACACACACACGCACACACACACACAAACACAAACACACCAGTCTCTGAAGAAAGGACGTTGGAGACTGCGGTGTTTACACAGCGCTCCTTTTAGAAACATTCCACTAATATTACGGAAAAGCCAATGGGTCAATCAGTGTCATGGGACAGACGTTTGATTACTCCACGTCTTCTCTTCCCTTCTCTCCTTTCCCTTCTCTTAATTTATCTCCCTTTCATTTCCTCTCCTCCGTTGTCTTTTTCTAATCCACTCCACTCCCCCATGCCATTGTTTCCTCGCCGTGCAGCATCTGTTTTTGACTCCCCTACCCTCCACTTTATTGCTCTAAAACAGACGTGTCCAGATAATACATCCAGTTTGGAGTAGCAGAAGCCTAGTTTTCCCAGAGGGCTGCTTTTGATTTATTTAAAAACATTTTTGAGAGCTTAGTGGTTGCCAACGCAGTGTAGCGAAGCATTGGACCATATAATACAACTCCCTTTTTGACATCACTCACCAATGCAGACCAACAGACACATCACTCCAGGCCTCGGGCGGCCGATCCGGCCAATGGGGGCGAGCGTCAAAGCAAACGCGCCGTCGAAACCCAGAGGCCATGTGTCATGTCATTATTGATCGCTTTGATTCAAAAGGGCGGATTCAAACCGGCCTCCCGTTTTTTCCTTTCTTACATCTATTTATAATGAATTGATTTAAACACATAGTTATGCATTTAAAGTAAGAGAAACTCAAAACTCTGACCATTACAGGTGTCATCCGAAAATAATAAATGACAACTGACTTGATCTTTCTAGGTTTTTGTTTTTTTTGCTTTATTATTATTATTATTATTAGCAGCTCCATTGGTCAAAGGACCTTCTTCAGGCAAATTTATAGCGCTTATAAAATCCACTCGAAGCAGGTAGATCGGCCAGACTGTTCTGCTCTTACGGGCAGTCGGTGAGACAGTCTTAAGACAGGACAGATCTGGGACCTGTAATGCTGACGTGCTGATTCTGCTTTTGTCCAATTTCCTTCCTTTAAAGCGCCTGCAGCAAGCGGCCCAGTGCGAAAGTATGAAAATAACAACAAAATAGATTGCATAATAAAGGCAGCGATGGAACAATATTATGGCTATAACACGCCACGCACACACACACACACACACACACACACACACACAGATACACACACACACACACACACACACACACACCCACACACCCGGACTCACAAGATTCTCCTATAAATCACACAAATCATAAGCACACACGCACAGAAATACGTTCATATTGGAGGGTGGACAACATAATAGAAACACCACACTGAAAATGAGTTTGACTTTGACATTACTATGTCCTCACCTTGCTTTAACAACTCAACTAACAAGTCCCAATTGGCAGAACTCTTACACTTGACACACACACTGCTCTTCCAGTGAGTACTGAGCACCAAAGAGGCCGAATAGTCGACGCCTTGAATCGCTGTGTGCATCGTCACAAAAGCTGCAGAGTTACTGCGTTTGAGATGTCAAGGGGAGCAGTCTCAAAAATCCTGACAGCACATGCCAAACGCGGACAAACCGCATCAGCAAAAGCTCTCCACAACCCCCCTCGGGATGCAGCCCGAGGCGACCGCCTACGTCGCCTATGGGAAGCGCCAGCCGTGCCCATATACCTATTTTGTCCATCAGTCTCTTCCGACATCAATTCCACCGATAAAGACTCGTTTGGACTCGATCGATGAGGATGCGTACAGAACGCGTACCCGACTGACCATGAATTCATATCTTGCCCTGAAAATAAATCCGCTACCCGCAAGACCTTCTCTTCTCCCCTTTTCCTACCGGCGAAATAAGGTTATTTATTTGGGAATATGCGACTCATTAAAACACTATTGTTCCTACTTTGCTCTCCTGCCGTCATTATAAGAAATAATGCCGTGGAAAGGGTTATTGTCATATTTTTCCCCACTAAAACCACCCAGTGGCTATTAGTTGGGCTTATATTATTTTATTTCTCCAAAGTTGACAATTCATATTCCAATAAAACAAACAAACAAAGGCTCCACTCTGCCCTTGCGCGTCTCTCTGGGAGAAAGGGTCCCCCCACCAGCAGCACCCCTCTTCCAACCGTCCGACTAAAATAGGGGTTTTTCGGGATGGCGACCTCTCTTTTAGTCCATATATAATACAACTGTTCCCAACTAAATCTCAATGCCCCTTCACACACAAAAAAACCGCGCCTGATATTAAGGTTCACCATTGACATCAAGGGGGCAAAGCGGCAGGTGCTTGGACACCCTCCGCACGTTCCTGGTAAGGAGCTCAAAACCTGGACCCCTGAGCCATGTCAAAAAGTAATATGTCTGATGAGTCATCTTTCAGTGTATTTCCTAGATCCGGAAGGGTTTATGGGTTTAAAGCCAAAGGATTCCTTCAACCCACAACGTCCGCCGCCACGTCCGTAAAAGGTATGGACAGCCATCTTGTGGGAGTCATTGGGTCCGGTAATTGCTTTCCACGGTCATACAATAGCCAAGGACTACGAGGCCATTTTATAAGACCAAGTGCGTGGGTGATGTGAGGAAACGCCGTTCCCATCACTTCGGATCACATTGACCCCCGTACACCGCTAAACAAATTGAAATCCGAGGCCCCGACAAATCGCCCGATCTGAACTTCATTGAACCTTCACCGGAAGTTCCGGAGCGAAGAATGCAAAGTGGATTCCCGCCTCCTTCGTCCCTCGGACCGAATGAACAGGAGGCCCTTTGACCAAAAACGGCGGCATAATATCCCAACCACACATAGATCAGGAGTTGTACTACAGCGTTCGAAAGAAGGATCGCAGCTCTTCGGAAGGCAAAGGTTTGCGCGACTCCTTAAAAGGTGAATCATCATGATTCATCACGCATGAATCATCAGACGGGCATGCACACGTGCAGTACGCACACAAAAAAAACAAGCGCTATGCACTTACCAAGGGCAGCAGCAAGATAGCAGTCAGCAGGAAGCCTCTCATTGTCCCCTGTGAAGTGGATCTCTCTCAGAGGCAGAACTGGAGGCTGTCCGTCAGGCTGCGACGGATAGATGCGTGTGGGTGTGTTTGTGCACGAGTGTGTTTCCGTGTGTGTGTGTGTGCGTGTGTGTGTGTGTGTGTGTTTTCACAGGAAGGGAATGAGAACGCTCTTTTTGGCTTCGACACACTCCGGCGTCAAGGGGTTCTGCAATAAAACACACAGACGCAGACACAGACAGAGCAGAGGCTTGAGCCCGTAACCAGGAAATTAGGATTCATCTCGTTCCGGAGCCCGCGCGCCTCGACTCGGCACGGCGCCGACGCTCCGTTCCGTCGGGTCTCCCTGCGACATAAAACACTTTGGAGAGGAACCGACTGCATTCATCAGCACACCTTGATGTATTACCCTCTTTCTTAAATATTTGATCTTAATTTCCGAGGGAAATGTTGGCTCGGTGGCCTTTAGAATGGATGCATGCCCGGTGCATCCATTTCCTCCTGCCCCTAAGACAGGTTAGACATATTGGAGACAAATGACGTTGATAGGTGTGTGGAATGTCCCTGGAATGGATTTGTGCCTTTTCCGGCGTGTCCTCTCTTGTCTTACACACAAGATAAAGGAGCTGGAGGATTTTCGGGAGCTAGTTAATGCAAATTGTATTTTATACTTCAGTCACAGGCATTCATCACTTTTCCATTAACAATACCGATTTGCTATCACTTAATACAGAGTGCCTATCGCAGCATTTGTTTTTACTGGACAGTATAGATTTTGAGCGTTCTAGGGGTGATTAGAAAATAATAATAATTGACATATAATTCAATCTTCCTCCATTAGAGAACCCTAACTTGCCTCAATGTGTCAAAAAGGCATAAAATCTATTAAATGCCCTTAATATGTGACAAATAGCTCTTGTTTTGTGATTGTTGCATATCTGCCTCAGGCCAGGTATTGAAATTCAATGGTCCACTTTTATGGCATAGACAAAAATACTTGATGATACTATTGAGCATCAAAAGATTTTGAAGCATGTGATGGCAAATTTGGATGCCCACGTCGATGAACAGTAAGAGCAAACCCCCCCATTGATTTTTCACATTTTTAAAGTAGTTTTTCAGGAGCTATACAGAGATCTTTATTTTAAAGCAGTGTGTTACCTTTTATGCAGTATTTCCAGTGTAAAAAAATAATATTACATTACAATGGATACCCATTTAAGGTCCATATCAAACCATTATTCAGGAGCAGTATCAGAGTACATTAGTAACATCTGTAACATAAGTACACTGGTACATTAGTAACATTATTACATTAGTACCTTAGTAACATTAGGACATTAGTAACATTAGGACATGAGTACCTTAGTAACATTAGTAACATTAATACATTAGTAACATTTGTATATTAGTAACATTAGTACATTAGAAATATTAGTAAAATTTGTACACTGGTACATTAGTAACATTATTACATTAGTTAATTTGTAAAAATATTACATCAGTACACATGTAACATTATTACATTTGTACATTAGTAACATTAGTACATCAGTAACATTCATAAAATTAGTACATTAGTAACATTAGTATGTTAGTAACATTAGGACATTTGTACCTTACTAACATTAGTATGTTAGTACATTAGGACATTTGTACCTTACTAACATTAGTATGTTAGTACATTAGGACATTTGTACCTTACTAACATTAGTATGTTAGTACATTAGGACATTTGTACCTTACTAACATTAGTATGTTAGTACATTAGTAACATTAGTATGTTAGTAACATTAGGTCATTAGTACCTTACTAACATTAGTACGTACATTAGTCACATTAGGATATTACTGATGTACCTTATTAACATTAGTAACATTCGTACATTTCACCGCATATATGTATGAAAGTATGTATATGTATGTGACGAATAAACCTCTTGAATCTAGAGTGATTAGTACATTAGGACATTACTGTAGTACCTTAGTTACATTAGTATATTAATAACATTAGGAATTATTACCTTAGTGACATTAGTACATTAGTAACATTAGTACATTAATACTATAGTAACATTAGGACATTAGTACATTAGTAATATTAGGACATTAGTACCTTAGTGACATTAGTATATTAGTAACATTAGGACATTAGTACCTTCGTAACATTAGTACATCAAGCAACATTAGTACATTAGTAACATTAGTACATCAGTACATTAGTTACATTAGGGCATTAGTACCTCAGTAACAGGAGTACATTAGTAACATTAGGGCATTAGAACTATAGTAACATTAGGACATTAATACCTAAGTAACAATAGTACATTAGTAACATTCGTACATGAGTATGTTAGTAATATTAGGACATTAGTAACATTAGTACATAAGTAACAGGACATTAGCACATTAGTAATATTATGACATCGGTACCTAAGTAACATTAGTACATTAGTAACATTAGCACATGAGTACCTTAGAAACATTAGTAAATTAGTAACATTAGGGCATTAGTTCCCTAGTAACATTAGTGCATTTGTAACATTAAGCTCTTGAACTTGAACATTAGTAACATTAGGGCATTAGCACATGAGTGACATTAGGACATTAGTCCCTTAGTACATGAGTAACATTAGCTTATTAGTACATTAGTAACATTAGGACATTAGTCCCTTAGTACATTAGTAACATTAGTCCCTTAGCACATTAGTAACATTAGTCCCTTAGCACATTAGTAACATTAGTCCCTTAGCACATTAGTAACATTAGGACATTAGTCCCTTAGTACATTAGTAACATTAGTTCATTAGTACATTTGTACCATTAGGACATTAGTCCCTTAGTACATTAGTAACATTAGGACATTAGTCCCTTAGTACATTAGTAACATTAGTTCATTAGTACATTTGTACCATTAGGACATTAGTCCCTTAGTACATTAGTAACATTAGTTCATTAGTACATTAGTAACATTAGTTCATTAGTACATTTGTAACATTAGGACATTAGTCCCTTAGTACATTAGTAACATTAGTCCCTTAGTACATTAGTAACATTAGTTCATTAGTACATTTGTAACATTAGGACATTAGTCCCTTAGCACATTAGTAACATTAGTTCATTAGCACATTAGTAACATTAGTTTATTAGTACATTAGTAACATTAGTCCCTTAGCACATTAGTAACATTAGTTCATTAGTACATTTGTTACATCAGGACATTAGTCCCTTAGCACATTAGTAACATTAGTTCCTTAGTACATTCCTAACATTAGTTCATTAGTACATTAGTAACATTAGTTAATCAGTACATTTGTAACATTAGGACATTAGTCCCTTAGCACATTAGTAACATTAGTCCCTTAGTACATTGGTAACATTAGTTCATGATTACATTAGTAACAATAGTTCATTAGTACATTAGTAACATTAGTCCCTTAGTTCATTAGTAACATTAGTCCCTTAGTACATTAGTAACATTTGTTCATTAGTACATTAGTAACATTAGTCCCTTAGTTCATAAGTAACATTAGTTCATTAGTACATTAGTAACATTATGACATTAGTCCCTTAGCACATTGGTAACATTAGTCCCTTAGTACAATAGTAACATTAGTTCATTAGTACATTAGTAACATTAGTTCATTAGCACATTTGTAACATTAGGACATTAGTCCCTTAGCACATTAGTAACATTCGTCCCTTAGTACATTGGTAACATTAGTCCCTTAGCACATTAGTAACATTAGTTCATTAGTACATTAGTAACATTAGGACATTAGTCCCTCAGCACATTAGTAACAGTTCATTAGTAACATTAGTTCATTAGCACATTTGTAACATTAGGACATTAGTCCCTTAGCACATTAGTAACATTCGTCCCTTAGTACATTGGTAACATTAGTCCCTTAGCACATTAGTAACATTAGTTCATTAGTACATTAGTAACATTAGGACATTAGTCCCTTAGTACATTAGTAACATTAGTTCATTAGTACATTTGTACCATTAGGACATTAGTCCCTTAGTACATTAGTAACATTAGTTCATTAGTACATTAGTAACATTAGTTCATTAGTACATTTGTAACATTAGGACATTAGTCCCTTAGTACATTAGTAACATTAGTCCCTTAGTACATTAGTAACATTAGTTCATTAGTACATTTGTAACATTAGGACATTAGTCCCTTAGCACATTAGTAACATTAGTTCATTAGCACATTAGTAACATTAGTTTATTAGTACATTAGTAACATTAGTCCCTTAGCACATTAGTAACATTAGTTCATTAGTACATTTGTTACATCAGGACATTAGTCCCTTAGCACATTAGTAACATTAGTTCCTTAGTACATTCCTAACATTAGTTCATTAGTACATTAGTAACATTAGTTAATCAGTACATTTGTAACATTAGGACATTAGTCCCTTAGCACATTAGTAACATTAGTCCCTTAGTACATTGGTAACATTAGTTCATGATTACATTAGTAACAATAGTTCATTAGTACATTAGTAACATTAGTCCCTTAGTTCATTAGTAACATTAGTCCCTTAGTACATTAGTAACATTTGTTCATTAGTACATTAGTAACATTAGTCCCTTAGTTCATAAGTAACATTAGTTCATTAGTACATTAGTAACATTATGACATTAGTCCCTTAGCACATTGGTAACATTAGTCCCTTAGTACAATAGTAACATTAGTTCATTAGTACATTAGTAACATTAGTTCATTAGCACATTTGTAACATTAGGACATTAGTCCCTTAGCACATTAGTAACATTCGTCCCTTAGTACATTGGTAACATTAGTCCCTTAGCACATTAGTAACATTAGTTCATTAGTACATTAGTAACATTAGGACATTAGTCCCTCAGCACATTAGTAACAGTTCATTAGTAACATTAAGACATTAGTACCTGACTAACATTAGAACATTAGTACATTAGTAACATAAGTATATTAGTATATCAGTAACATTGGGACATTACCTTAGCAACTTTAGTACATTAGCGCATTAGTAACATTAGGACATTAATAACATTAGGACATTAGTAACAATAACACATAAGTAAGATGAGAGTACATTTCATTGAGGTTTTTTCACATCATACTGTACAGTATATTTCTACAGAACACCCCAAATGTTGAATAAGCCGCAGACGTCAGTGTGACATTTCCAGTGATGTCAAGCTTCCAACTTTGACGATGACCTTGCGCACCACCGTGCTTTAAATCCCCCCAAAACCCCTTCAAATAACACACATTTGGTTCATGGAACCAGGAGCCTGTGTGTTGCAGTGGTGACAGCGACGCACACCATCTGCTGATCTTACATATCGCTACTTCCCGTAAAAAAGATGATTCACCCCAAATTGAAAACACACACATAACAGCTTGCAACAGCACACACACGCACGCGCACACACACGCGCGCCACACACACACACACACACACACACACACACACACACACACACACACACACACACACACACACACACACACACACACACACACACACACACACACACACAAAATTCACATACAAACATACACACTCATAGATTTACAATATGAAAGGTTCACAGCATAAAACTGTACAGGAATACTTATGCAGGTCTCATTCTCTTTCCAATAACAGTAACTCACAACTGCAGCACACACACTTGTATGCTTTCTCCTTCCAGACACACAAACGCACGCGCGCACACACACACACACACACATACACACACACACACACACACACACACATACACACACACACACACACAGACACACACACAGTAGCAAATGAAATGGCCAAAAGCAGCTTGAGGATGTTTAACAAGCAATAGGAGGTGTACTAAAACCCACAGATACAGATGCAGAAACGTGTCTGTAGAGAGGAGGCTGAGGAACAGTCGGACAGGACAGACAGACAGATGGACGGACAGACAGACAGACAGACAGACAGACAGACAGACAGACAGACAGACAGGCAGACGGACACAGACAGACAGACAGGCAGGCAGGGGGACAGAGAGACGGACAGACAGGCAGACAGACAGGTAGGCAGGCAGACAGACAGATGGACAAACAGACAGACAGACAGACAGGCAGGCAGACAGATAGACAGACAGACAGGCGGACGGACAGACAGACAGGCAGACCGACAGACGGACAGACAGATGGATGGACGTATGGACAGGAAGACAAGCAAGACTGTGGGGTCTTGTGTGCAGACTGGTGTAAAGAGAATTAGAGAAACGCAGAGATGAGGTTGGTCTGGTTCCTCTCACGAGTTTAAACCACGTTAGAATATGTCACAGAGTTACTTCACTGTTCTGTCGAGAGGCTCTGACTTAGGGCTGTGCGGTGTGTCGATATAATAGCGATTTCGTGATCTGAGACTAAGCATCATCTGGGATTTTGATGAATGTTGGTCGGTTAATAATTGGTTAATATCACAATATGGTTAAATATGTAAAAGGTTGACTTTAAACTAAGTAATTTTCTGCAATCCATAGCTGTTCTAAACAACACCTCTAACATCACATTACTATTACATTTCACTGCATATGTGTATGAAAGTATGTATATGTATGTGATGAATAAACCTCTTGAATCTTGAATCTTGAATCTAAATTACCTATGATTGTTTCTTGAGCTTATATTTTTGGTGTATAAATATCTAGGCACAAATAGTCATCCCCAGAATATTGTCAAATTATTGATACTGAGGTATTGGTTAAAAAAAATAATGATAATAACCTGATATTTGATTTCGTAAACATTGCCTAGCCCTTCATAATAAAAAAAACCCACAGGTAGTTAGGAAAGGCCTCCAGAGTCTGTGACTAATGAATTCCAAATTGGTATTAGCAGGAGCAACAGGGACCCAAAAAAGAACACCTTGCTGCTGTCAAGACGTGGGCGACGCTTTGTCTGGCGATAAATGTGAGGAAGTGATTGGCTGGCGTGAAGATGAAGCTACATTAAAGGCAGTAACAGCGGGGTTCCCAATCACGCTGGGAAAGCCAAACTATAAAGATGATCTGATTTTTAATTTCAAAGAAAAAGTAAAACAATAGAGAGAAAATTTGAGAGAAAGGTAGAAATGTTCCAGGGGACCTGCCCTAAGGGGTGTGTATGCATGATTTTGTACCTCCAAACAGATACAGATTACAAGCACAAGCTCGGGTGCACGCACGCACGCACGCACGCACGCACGCACACACACACACACACACACACACCATAAAAAATTATACATTAACATTCAACATTCAAATTCAATCCTTCCCATGTGGCTTCATGCTGCACATAATGCTTTTTATATACAGTAAAGCAAATCCTATATACACCCCAACATCTACACACACACACACACACACACACACACACACACACACACACACACACACACACACACACACACACACACACACACACACACACACACTCCAGTCACGGTATAAGGAGGAAAAATGTTAATCACTGTGCATTAATCATTGATCCGCAACGCATGATGATACATGGATCTGCATCGGCATCCACACAATCTCTCTGTGTTAAATTCCTGCGAACATCAGCCTGGTGAATTATTAATTCTCGTTTAAACAGAACGAGAGGTTTGCAATTCACCCACATGCGACGCCGGGGGAGCGCTCGCGTCGGTGTAAATGGCATGCGATTCAAAAATCGGGTTCCCGTTGAAGATAAAAAAAAAAACCAAAAAAAAAACCCTATATGTTTTATGGTTATGAATAACATAGAAGTAACGACCGTGACGGATCGGAGCGGCGGCTCTACGCGAGCACCCCCGCCGGTCCCCCCCCCCCCCCCTCCTCAGCGTTGAGAAGGAGTAGAAAACAACTGTGCCCCTACCTCATTTCTGCGGTCTTCCCAGACGAAGCATGCTCTAAAGAACCAGGGCAGACACCCTGCACATCCCTCCAAAACATGGGGCTCAATAACACGCACCGACGGGACACTCGAGGATCCGCGGAGGGGATGAGCATAATAACAATAATAATAATAATAATAATAATAAATAATAATAATAATAGTAATAGTCGGCGCGTGAACTCACCATTGCGTTGTTTCTAGTGTGTCCGCACATGGAGCCGCTGGCTGCGTGTGAGCGCCGCGCGGTGAGACCGGGTCTGTGCGCCCTCCCGCAGCACGCACGCCGCCCGCGTGTCTTCGGGGAGTGACAGGTAGCGCTGCTGCAGAGCTGCTGCCGCACCGGGAGGCTGCGGGGTCCCCTGGGACCGGGGGGGCACGCTGCGACGCGACGGGCGACCGCGACAATAAGGCAAATGTTCACCATGCTGCACGAAGCTACTCAAATGAAACGGAGCACTCGAGAATGTATTTGAGTGGATACACGTGAGAACAAATAAATACACATCATAAATATTCATGATAATTATTAACGATGAGGTTACCTTCTGAAAGCAGCTGTTTCTATAAAATGGCTCTCTAAAAACTTGATTTAGTGTAACCACAGTAAATAAAGTGATAATCGGTCAGACAATTTTTTTATTTACATTATTTTACATAATTGTATTATTTATATTAAATCCCATATTTAATATTTTTCTTTCGCTGGATAATGTTTGCCATTTGTTGTATTTGCAATATGTATGTTCTTCTCTACATGCTGTTTCCAATGTTGGCTGCGGGCCGCCTCTCCTGGTAAGAATGCAAAGATGAGGCTACATGCAAGAAGTGAAAGTCAAACCAGTGATAAATCAGCAGCTAGTTGTGGTTTTTAAACTGTTGATATGGATCAACATTCACAAAAAAATAAGCCTCAGATAAAAAAAAATATCCCCACCACCTCAAGTGTCCAAAACCCAAACAAATCAGTAGATCAGAAGAAGGCAAACTTTGGAGGAAACAAAGTGGCCGTCGAAGAGCGAAGACGAAGGTAAACATGGTTGTTGGAAAAAAAACCCCATTGCGATTTAAAATGGAATTCCGGAACTTGTAGTGTAAACACAGACAATCTTGTTAATTTCCACTTTAAATAAGAAAGTGTTTGTTTATGCAGATGTAACTGCATTCCTGCACCGCATTTATACATTCCCGTAGCGTTTGTACGTGCGTCAGCAGGCACTAGCACACATCTTGGAAGCCTCAGGCTGGTGAGCGATTCCTTGCTGAGCGCAATTTCTGCGAACCTGAACTGGTCAATAATGTGAGATCATTGGCTCGTTATTTAGCCCTTTTTTTTTTCCCTTTCAAACACTACTGTCCTGCTGCTTCGCTGCGTGCGTGCTCAAGGAGATCCAAAAATGCATGCGAGTCGAGCTGTGCTATGTTTGGAAGTTGCCTCCTGTGTCAAACCACAGACCACTGGTTTCTGGTTTAACAAGGGGTGGTGTGAGTGCAACGAAGGGGCAGACACATCTGGACAGTGTCTTCATAATGCAAAATATACTTTACCTTCCATCAGCATGCTGGCAAAACAATAGAAGTGTTTCAAGTTCATTTGTCTTTGATTCGACTTGAACGTAGGCCTAATAACCTTCTCCCCAGAAGTGCCTGTTCCTGAAAGAAGGACCAGTCCAGATAGTTCCCCGTGCATCCTCTTGTGATTCCTGCACAACAATTCTCAACTCCTCTTACCTCCTCGCTGCAACCCCTCTGCAACACTTGCTCTTTCTGCGTTTCTTGCTTCGCGCCCTGCGTGCCTCTCAAACGCCGTGGCAGAAGAGTGACCCCGATGCCGATGCCGTCGGCGTCCCAGTTCCTTTTCAGCACCACGGACAGCGGGCAACGTATTTTCCTCGGGGCAGTTTGTGATGCCAGCTTCTCCGCCACATCGAAGCAGGGGCTGGGGGTGGTGCCTGATGAATTATTATTAAAGACATTGTGTTTATGAAAGTACAAACGAGTCCCTCTCAGATAGATGTATACATTGGATAAGATGGAGGAAATGAGACAGAGAGAGAGAAAATAAGTGTCCATATGTAAATATACCGTCCAACTGCATTTTTTCTTGTTAAAAATATATTCTTGAAAAATAAAATATACCATATATATTTAGTTCATATCCTCTATGTGTAACCACATACATTTTTCAAAAATCATGAAAGTGTAAAGATATCATGTGGTGTGACCGTCCAGTCAGGAATCCAGTTTTGGACATTTATTTAAAATTAATCTAAAACTATTCAAATGTATTTTCTGCCCTATCTGGCATAAATTCTAAAGTGTTTTGTAACCTCATGTGAAATTACAGTGATCTTGTAATGATATTCCCCTCTTATTGCTCGAGTAAACTTTGTCCAAGTATGTCCATTTTACGAAATATCATGTGGTGCGACCATGAAGAAACCACCATTTTGGAGCTTTTATTTTGAAAGCTACCCCAAGACAGAAGGTTCTATCACATACAACTTTGCAAAGGACCCACAGAAGCAGTTAGCGGGCTTCTGAAGACGACCAGCATCTCAGAATTGTTGGGCATGATTGTGTGTGACCTTAAGAAGAAGGTTTGTATGAACCCTATGTGTCCAGAATGTTGCTTTGACGAGGTTGAATTGCCAGAATTAGAGTGTGCTGAACTCTCTTGGGTGCAATGGGAGCGGGTCAGATCTAGTAATGGTGAGAAGACCTTTGCCAATGTTGTAAAGCGCAGGAACAATACAACAACTCAAAGAGCTCTTCCAAAGAAAGCTTGAGGAAATTGCTATCCATCAGTGCATCTGGATTCATCAAGCCGAGCAGTTTCGTTACGTAAAAGATACACTCACCGACTCTGAAGCTGTACTACATGTCGACTTCTCTGAGAACTATGCCTGCAAGTTGCAAAGAGAGATCCAGTCATTCCATTTCGGAGGTCGTCGAAAGCAGGCAACCATCCATACAGCTGTTCTCTACACTGCGGGTGGACTCAAGTCGTATGCAACAGTCTCAGACTGCCTTCGTCATGATGAGAGAGCAGTGTGGGGACACATGGAGCCCATCTTGAAAGAGCTGCGAGCAACCAACCCCAGATAACAACATTACAGCTCATCAGCGATGAGGCAATACAGGAACCGAGGGAACTTTTATCTGTTGAGTACTGTGCCATTCCTGTTTGGTTTTGCGCACATAACACGGAACTTCTCAGAGAAGTATCACGGAAAGGGTGCCCCGGATGGCGTTGGTGCTGCTATGAAGAGGGAGGCAGACCAATACGTTCTGTGTGGAGGTGAGCTGCAGACCCCGCAGGACTTGTATGATATGTTGGCAAAAAAGTCTGGAACAAGTATACTTACTTAGTATTACCGCTGGGTAAGTGAAGATGCCACAGCAAAATATGACGACATGTTCCCGGAGGACATGAGCGCTGTGAAGGGCACTTTAAAGATCCACCAGATCTTGTCTTCCCAAGCAGCACAAATCGGGCACAGGGAGGTGTCGTGCCTTTGCAAACATGCCGAAATGAAAACATGCTCATGTTACCAGTCTGTACAAGTTGACCTGAGGAACACCACATCCAACACGGAGGAGGCCTCAACCTCTGAGGAGGCCTCAACCTCTGAGTCACCGAGGGGGGAAAAGTGATCAGGAGTTACAGTATGTGGCAAATTTGTGATTGTAACATACGATGAACTTCCATATGTAGGCCGGGTTCTTGAGGTTGTGGGAGAAGACATCAGGGTCAATGCCATGCGTCAGTCAGGGAATAAGAATTTATTCATGTGGCCACAAGCTCCAGATGCCATATTCTACTATAAGAAAGATGTCGCAGCAGTCACCTCAGAACCTGAGCCAGCAACTTATCGCTGTTCTGAATTGAGAAGCCAAGACTGGAAAAAGTTTGAAAGTTCCTGGGGTTAAGGAAATACCTAAACCACATCTTCAACATTCATATCAGAATGAGGATGATGGTAGGAACAGTTTGATGTCTTCAAGTTTGTTGTGTCTGAATTTATCTTGTTCCGTACTGATATGTGAAATGTTAACAAAAATATACATGAATGTGCAGTTCACTTAAACACAGTGATTTTAAAAGAATGACAGTGACATGTGAAAGTTAATTTGTTAGCAAAAATGAAATTTAATTAAAAGTGTTGAAAAGAGATGTTTGTCTTCAATATTCAAGTGAATAAAATCTGTTTTAAATATATTCCGTGCAAATAATTGCTTCCTGTTCTATTGATTTTTAAGAGATTTAAGCTGGTTTCATCATTTGGTGCGACCAACTATCATGTGGCGCAACCATTAATAGCAATAACTGTAGCAAAATGAAAAAGAGATGCCTTCTTTCTGTGGCAGAAACTTAATCACTGATGGGGTAAGCTGAAGTTAGTGGCATTTTGTTTACATTTGCATCATTTTTATGCAATTTACAGGAAAAAAAAGCATGCAAACTACATGCATGCGGTGACCGTGACTTTATAGGAATGAGGATTATATCAGTTTGTATGAAAATTCAACAGAAATCCAAATAGTGAGTTTCTAGACACATCATATTACTAAAGCCTTGTGAAAAAAAGGGTCAGTTGAATAAACAAATACATTTTAAGATGATTGACGGTCGCACCCCATGACATTTTGAAGAGTAATGACCAATTCATTTACGTGCAAAAACACCAAAATATCTTAATTCATGATTTTAACATGTATGCATGTACACATGACATTGTAAAGCTTTTACCAATTGCAATAGAAGTTCTTATTTATTGTATTTTTAAATTTACCTGTTAATTAACCTTATCTGTTATTGACCCGTGTGTGTGTGTGTGTGTGTGTGTGTGTGTGTGTGCCCTCACATTTTGTCAAGAGAGGAATATATTCATAGATAGATAGATAGATAGATAGATAGATAGATAGATAGATACATACATACATACATACATACATACATACATACATACATACATACATACATACATACATACATACATAGATTTGTATTTCTGTAGCTGTTTGTGTGCAGCTGCTGTTTGGACGTTGCAGGGTGATTGATTGCTCAGCCGGGGCCTTGTGATGGCTCAGCCATAAATCAATGGGGTATAAGTCTTATCTCTGTGGATACTCTCAGCAAAACAGAACAAGAATAAAGTGATTCCGCGCTGCAGCCCTGACCCCGGCCCTTTCAAAAATAATCGATCTTTAAACGTAATTAGCGCTCGATACTTTTATTCTGCTAAATTCACAAACACGCACATGAGCGCGGCGACGCACGCTACGACTTTCAAGTAAAGTTAAGTTAAGTGCATTGAATCCCACTCAAGGGCTGGGAGATGTGGAAATGTGCCCAGTGACAGAAAGTCAACATTTCTCAATTATTTCAGCCTCTTTTTTCCCCCCAGCCCATTTTTTTTAAATCACACTAATAGAAAGAAAGAAGAAAGAAACGAAATAAACAGCACAAATTTTGGAGCCCATGGTTGAGACCTGTTGCCATGGTGAATGCTTTCCCTCCACTCAGTCTTCAAGAGTTCTTTCTAATTCTGAATGTGAAGTCAGAAGTCTGGACATGGATTTAGATGGTTGTGAGTAACAGAAAAGAGAAAATGAAAGAGTCCATCCGTCAGTCAGTCAGTCTCTCTGTCTCTCTGTCAGTCAGTCAGTCTGTCTATCTGTCAGTCAGTCTGTCTGTCAGTCAGACAGTCAGTACGTTTGTCTCTTTCTATCCGTCAGTCTGTCTGTCTGTCCGTCTGTCTGTCTATACATGCATACATTTATGCACAATACAGTTGACTGTATATGTCCATGTCTCGAGGAGCTACTTGGACAGTGTTCTTTAGTATTAATATCTGGTGATCAGTTTCCATCGCTCACTCTTCTAGTGACGGGTTTCCCTGTTCTAATTTGAGGCCAACCTGCTTATCTGCCCCACGTTTGAGGACACACTCTATCACATGTTAGAACCGTTTTCCCATTCATGAAACACACTTTAGTCGGGTGATTGCGTCCGTCGTTTCATACCTTGGTGGCCACGAGATGACGGCGTACGGTGACGTGGTTATGGAACACAGGGGCTGCAGACGGGGTTTGGTACAGTCCTCTTCTCGAGGGTGTGTCTGATCTTCTGCACCTCCACTCAATGAATCACTCCACGGGGCATCTGTCCGTCTGTCTGTCTGTCTGTCTCTCTCTCTCTCTCTTTCCCTGTCTCCTATGTGAATGTGTTAAATGAGGCACTGTATGTATATTCGTGCCACATATTGCTGTCCTTCCGCTGGACGGCTGGATCACCATGGCAACTTGTCCTCCACACAATATGGGAATGGAGCATTAGCATCAAGTGGTTGAGCGCCAGCCCCCGTTCCCCCGAGCCTCCCCCCATCCCTACACCCCCCCCCCACCTCCTCAATGAGGTCTCAGTGGGGAACCAGACAAGACCTCATCGCTTTTCGCCCTAAATCCATGAACTCCCGCATCGCTTCCTTCCAGTGGCTGTGTGTGTGTGTTTCTGTTTGTTTGTGTGTGTGTGTGTGTGTGTGTGTGTGTGTGTGTGTGTTTGGGGGGGGCAAGATAGTGCATGTGAAAGTAAAACCATCCATCAAGTCAATACCTGCAGAAAATGTACTGCCGGAAAAGGTCTAGATAGACAAACAGACCGACAGACCGACCGACAGACAGACAGGAGGGACAGATGGACAGATAGACGGATAGATTGCCACGATAACTTATTTCTATTTTCATTTTCTGAATATTGAATGGAGAACCACCAGGGACTTCTGGTGCTTGAAGCTGTCATCGCCGATGAGGCGGCGCGGGGCTCGGCGCGTCCATTTTGCCCAAAAGCCCCTGATTGCCTTTAATGTGCGTCTGGCGGCGTGGAGCGACTCCGCTGTGCCGACAGACATAATTGTAGGTTGTCAGAGAAGAAAAGTAGTGGCTCAATAAAATGTTCTCTAATGAATGATGCATGTCACCGTGATGCTCCCTCACACTGGTGTGGGGAGGAAAAAAAGAAAAGTCAAATAGTGAAATAGTGCATCAGCTTTCTCATTAGAGGGTATTTGGGCGTGTGTGTGCGTGTGTGTGTGTGTGCGTGTGTGTGTGCGTGTGTGTGTGCATACATTCATTTCCAAATATAAATAAATAAAACTCCATTGATTAACCCCCTGTTGAGTCCCCCTGTCGTCTTGGTAACTTGCGTCCAAATAATCGATTCCTTCTCTCTTTCTTTCCGGTTTGCCTGGACAGAACTTTCATTTCCATAACGTGACACATCGCTGCATTCCCAAACAAATCGCAGAATTATGTCACTCACTCCCTGTTGCTGTCGCTCGGTCTCCATGACGACGGGAACATGAGGTTCTTTCATCTTCCATCGCTGCCGGAGCCCCTATCCGTGCGAGTGGAAGAACATTTAGGGGCCATTTTTTTATACCGCTGCCTCTCGTATCTTCGTTCTTTCTCTCTCTTTTGAGATGGGAGACGTTGACTACGATTAGACGTATTATCCCATATACAGTACAGTACACCCATATTATCAACACGTTTGGAGTTTTGTTTTTTTTCGTTTTTCAATTGCATGATTCTGGCTTACTACTGTATGTCCCAGGCTCCCGTGCCATGAGATTCCTTTCGCCCTCCGAGGCCAAATGGTCATTGTAGCATGCTTAACATCTCCAGCTGTTTCGATAACGCCCACAGGCCACGCAGCTGACTTTTCCTTTCCTTATAATTAGTCGTCCGAGGCACAATGACAGTGGTTATTATGTTTCACATGCATGCTATTCATCAAAGCCCTCAGCGGTGGAGCCAATCAATGCGTGATGAGATTTTAGCCCGCAGAGCTGCCGGTTGTGTTTCGAAACACCTCATCCAGTTCAGGTATCAAAATAAGAAATATTATGTTGAGTCCAATCTCCATTAAAAACACCCAGAGTGTTTACATGATACTTGCAGTCTTTCCTAATGCAGCGTTGACACAAAAGCTGGTGAAATAATAAAAATTATAATAATAATAACAAAAAAATAAAAAATAAAACAATAATAACAATTGTCCTGTTTATTCCTTTGAGGTATTTTTTTTTTGGTTTCTGTGAAATGCATCGCAAGTTACAAACACCGTGGACTTACATCTGGACCAATCAACATCGACTTACATCCACATTTTTCTCTTCTGCCGTTCAGTTTAAATATTCCTGAAGAACGGTGTTTTAAGAATTCTGATCGTTCCTGGGTGACGCAGTAACTGTAGCGGTGACATTTTTCCTTGAAATACATTTTCAATAAATTGCGTTTCCATGAAACATGAAAAAGGTAGTGGTACTTCTGTGAGTAATTACAACTGCATATCACGATGCCTCGCTGGATCTTGAACACGTCACTCACTTGTACATTCAAGTGGACTCGACTCGGTCTCAAGTTTTTGTGGACTACTTTTTTTTTTTGTGTTTTTCATGAATCCGGCCGTGTTATGGGGACCATAAAGATAAAATATCAATCGAACAGATCCACAGACATCTACCAGGTAGGAAGGTACATAAATATATACGTAAACGTACAGTTTGTCCTTTCTAACCACTACAGAGCGACTACAGTCTACACCGCACACTGGACACGGTGCCAATGCACATTCTGAATCAGAACCTGCACATTGATAGTAAATAGTATGATGACGTCATAAAGCGTCTTACTGTAAATCACATCTCGTTCCATACGTTTTCCAACATTGTCGTGTCGGTGACGTATGACTACCCGGATACTGTGAGTCAAAGATGTTTGGTTTTTCACAAATTTCTGCTCTGTATGTGCATCGATTTGGATGAAACTTGAACCACGAGATGTTTGTGACATAGCCGGTGCAAACGACACATCAGCGGCGTTCGGTGCTTCTGTCATTGTTGTGTTCCAGATAGTTTTAGCCCTGTTGTAGATAATTTGGCGATCGATGACTTTGATGACTCCGCACGTGGATGGAAGTTGAACCACGAGATGTTTGTGGTATAAAAGTTCAAACGAGATGTCAACTGTGTTCGCAACTTCTGCTGTCGTTCTGTTTCAGCCTGGAAAAAAATTCAGAGAAATTAGCCCCGCGGGCTATCTGCCGAGAACAGTTTGTTCCAATGGCTGCCAAGTCTGACGAGCGGCTCCAGGGGACAGGAAGTGCTTTCTCGCCCCAATCCAGGTGCATTAAGTGTGATTTATTTTTTTGTGCGTGTAATATAGTAACTGTCTCCCAATTTTAATGTGTGAATGGGACACACAGTGGTCCAAACAACAGTTTAAAGATTAGATCCGACCTGTAAAACAACAATTTTGGAAGAATTTATTTTGCGGCTGCTTGTTATAACGGTAAGTGAAGCAGATGGGCGTCAAAACCCAGTCAGTTAATTTACTATGAATTATTTATTTCTTTGTTATTGATGTGTTATGCCAAGCCTTTCTATTTTGTTGTTTTATTTGTTTCTGTGCATTTGTACCGTTTCTATGTGGACTCCGGGATGATTAGGGGGCTACCTTGGTAACAACTAATGGGTAATGGAAGTGCATTAACTTGCCGGGCTTGAATGGATTCCGAATTGAGCGTGTGAAGTGAGACCCGCTGGGCAGCGTCCCAGCTCGGCCCTTCCATCGTCTCCCTCTTGTTTACAATACTGACAGCACGGAGCGGAGGGAGAAGCGCAACAATTATTTCATTGTGTGTTTTGGCTTATGTATTTGGGCTGACATACCCAAGATATAGATATATATCTTTGGACCGCTGTTTTAATGACCAAGACCAGGAGAAAAACAAATCCCCCCCCACACACACACACACACACACACACACACACACGCAAGCTGTGATTTGTCAAATTGGACCTCAATGAGCAAGACCTCTCAGTTCTATTTGAGTCTCCAGCGGTTGTCCAGCAGTTTGTTTATGCAGCCGTAATGAAGAAAGCCTCATAAAGGGGACGTGGTTTTCTTTTAGCTTTTATGTCTCTCAACAGACCGAAGGTGGCGGGGGGGCGGGGGGGGGGGGGGGGGGGCTCTGTACTAATCTAGGTCTGAGTGCAATTGGGAAGATTAAGAAAGATCAAAGTCTCGCTTTTTAAAGACTCGAGAAATCAAAGCCGATCTAAAGGCAATGTCGTGCCACGAGACGCCGTGCTCTTTAAAGTGGGAATCGGAAATATGAAGCCCAGATAGATAGATACGTTTTTTCCATACCATAACGCCCATCCCGTCACACGAGCCGAAGAACGTGAGGTTGTGTGACCGCGCAGTGCTACACGGAGCAAGTGACGGTCAGTTCTCAATGCTCCACTTATCCAGGCAAGATCACATGGATGGAGATTCTTTACAGTGGAAGCTAATGTGTAGAAGTGATGTAGAAATACACACACACACACACACACACACACACACACACTACACTGCCAGACTCCACTTCCCCCACAGTGAGTGCTACAAAAACATCCTTCTCTTGTCAGGCACTCCGTCTCATAGAATCTATCTTTCATGATTGTGTGAAGAACTCCCTTTGAGAGACCTATAGGGTGTAAGTGGAAGAAGTCGCAGACATCCAGTTTTCAGGGGCTGCGTGAGGAGAAGGGACGTTTTAAAACCATGAGGAGAATTCCACTGTGAGGAGCTGGGATGCAGGAGCCATCAGACTATGCAGCGAAGACATCCCAGAGGAGATGTCTCTACACATACAGTAGATGAGCGCGCGCGCGCGCGCACACACACACACACACACACACACACACAACAGTGACACAGATACAGTGCACTGCGATGGCATTGTTGGAGGAGCAGACATGGCATGCGACTCGTACGCCTGTTGGTACAGTCAAGCGTGAGGCTTCTGGGAGTCTGGGACGGAGCATTAAACAGCAATCAAAGTGCCGTCAGCTTAAAATAAAACGTATCCATACATGCATGTGGAGAGCAAGCACTTTATATCCACAAAACAGCTGAAAATAAATGCTGAGAAGTGAGGCCGGCGACATGATTTTGATGTTTTCCATCAAATTCACAAGTCTACAACACAATGGAACAGGCCGTGTGGACACCATTCCAAATTTACACTGCATCCCCCAGACTTGGGAGGCTGAGTTTTTAAGGGGTTAACTTTCACTAGCTACTAATATCTTAATCAAAACTCTGCCTGTAGTCCTCAATTGGCAAGTATTGGCTTGTGTCACGCCTAATATGACAACTCCAAACAATATTATAGGATATATAAAATACGGCTACCACATTTCTAATGTCTTCATATTCATATTCATAATATTATATTCATATTATTTCCATTTCTAACCACTCATGAATATATCGCATTTTTTATAATGTCTCTATTTCTTATGTAAATCACATTCAGTCTCCCATGTGTATGAAATGCGTTATACATATACATATAATGCATGTAATTCCCACCGCCCCTCAGAGAGCGTCCCCGCAGGAACCAGCGACGCGCCGCTCCGCTCGGCTTCCCTTCAGGAGAACCAGCTGCTGCCACAAACATGGTGGGGGTGATGGGGAAGTTCGGGAGCTGACGGTGTCAGGGCCCCGTGCACCGCGCCAGGTGGCGTCGGATTCCCAAAGTCAGCGGCGGGTCGAGGCAGGCTGTTGTCGTCCGGTTCGGAGTCTCTGCTTCTGGAGGGCAAAACATAACACCGGCGAAGAAACTTTCCTCAGATGGTTTAGATGTACGGCGTGTTTGGTCGGAGCCACGAGGGATCCGCTGTGATATGGAAATCAGAGATACTGTCCTTTTGACCTCCTGCTTATGGATGCACACGCACACGGACCGAGGGAGAAAAAGAAGGACTCATAGAAACACACACACCCACACACACACACACACACACACACACACACACACACACACACACACACACACACGGTGAAAACTTTTATGAGTCATTCTTCTCCTGGTCGTTTGAGCTTTTCTTTGTCCATCTTGAGTTGGCGGGGATATTTTGTCATCCAAGGGTGGCATTCTTTTTTTTTTTGGTTCATCCACGTCGACAGTCTACTGACCACAACTATCAACGCTGATTTATCAAATTCCCAGAGGCCACCATTCACTTGTTCCGCGTGCACGAAATTCTTGCCGGGAGAGGCGACGAACCCCGTAACCAATGATGGAAACTGTCACGACTCTTCCCTGATCTCCCAGTGTTTCTATTTGTTTTCACGTTTTATGTTCATCAGGTCATTTCCTCACGCCATATGTCACTGACCTCCATGTTATTTCAGCTCTGCTCCCTTTTGCTTTGCTTTGCCCTTCCCTTCACCTGGTTTCCCCCGCTTACAGCACATTCCTCCATGAGTCCCTCAGTTTAAACACCAGTCCACTCCCCTGTGTTCTCTGCCAGATTGTCTCTTGCGTTACGCTGCGCTCTTCCGCACTAATACCCGTTTCCTGCGCCTTGTGTCCGAACCTCTGCCTGATTCCCTGGACCCTGATACTCTGCTTGTCCCCTTGCAGGATGAGTTTGCCTTCTCTGACTGATCTCCTGGTTTTGACCCCTGCTTGTTTTTTTTAGTTTTTTTTTTATAAATTGTGTGGACTTTGACTTCTTACCTGATTATTTTTATGTTGTGCTTATGGATTCACTTCCATTCTCAATCATAATGAATGTAACGGAAAAGCTAAAAGAGGAGCACAACATGCACGACGCAAATGCATTGTATCGCTGTTTCTTATAAAGTGGCAGCTAAATAAATGATCAAATATAGGTTTTGTTTTTCTTTAACAAAATTACCCCCGGATTACCACTTTAACGCCTCCTTGACGTTGCTGTATAGGTGCTGTCACTGTGATCTGGCAAGAACATACATTTGTCATCACATCAGTCTTTGTCATCAAAGCCTCAATAGGAACACGTAAAAATGGACGAGTCAAAATTGTATTGTTTTTTCATCACAATGTACTTTTGAGCGTGAGATTGAAATATGCAGATGTCCACCATATACATAAGCAGTGCTTCTCCAAACACCCAATTGATCTAACAACTTAGACATTGATATGAATGTGTGTGTGTGTGTGCGCATGTAGGTGACCTTACACACCGTCGTTTCGTAGAAATTCCTTCACGGTGCTTTTACTTGGTGCTCACGTCTAGCACAGAACGTATCTCAGGCCTAATGAACCCCTGCTGTGCGGACACCACGGCGCCTCTATTTTCAGTACCAGGCAGCTGGGAAGGAATGATTCACGCTCTTCATGTGCAAATAGATTCCAAACAACTGACCAATTAACAAATGAATGTGATGGAAGCGGCAGTGAATAAGCCACCACACCCCAAAGTTCTCCATAATAAAACTTTTTGCTTTGTGTTTATCCATTTATCTTTTGAAAGTTTGTTGAATCACGTGTTTAAAATATGACACCAAGAAAGAAATGTGTTGCTATTATACAAATTTCAGTTTGACTGTAGGAAAGACGAACCCATAGACCCATAATTCTGTTTCCACTTCATTTGGAGACAAATCCAAGGGTGTTCGGCCATGCTTTGAAGCCACCGTGCTCATATTTTCGCATAAACAGTCTAAAATGTGCAACGTCCGCGGCTTTTTCAAAGTCTGTGTACTTCACATGTGATGAGGGCTTTTTTACTGCTCATCAAATCGCCCGCCTGTCCTCTTGTGAAGGACAGGTAAACTCACGCAGTATACAAAACAAGAATTTTCTACTTAAAGGGATACTCCAGAATTTGGGGAATTGTCTTTTGGTCTTACTTACCCAGATTCAGGAGAGAAGGTCACTACCAATTTCATCGCTGTGTGTCCAGTCCGGAGATAAGAGACGGGCTACCCGCTGATTGTGTTACAGCAGCTCACTGCATGGCTGCAGATCGGATCAACTAGCCGAGTATCCCTGTGAGCGTAATTCCAGGAAATGACGATTGATATACAGTACTGTAAACAAACTCTGCCTTCATCTTTTTTAAGTTTATCCGAGATAAATATTATTTAAAGTCGCTTTAAGGTAGATAAAGCTTCAAAGCACACTTAAAAATTTTTTTTTAATAATAAGTTTTAAGTGTCATGTCAAAACCCAATTCACCCATTCTATGTAGAGAAAACAGTGACATAGAGATATAATTTCCCCCCAAAATGGGGAAATACAACTATACAAAACACTGTACAATTATCAAAAATTAAAACATCTTCTCTGCAGCCCCCTCTTGTTTGAAAATGAATATCTTTTCCACATTTTCTGCATTGACAGCATGCCAACGGAGGTTTCAGAATAAGCGGCTCAAAAAATAGTTGACAGTTGTATAGATCACAAAATCCCGATTGTGTTTCCAATCTCAACAACTGCAGAGCTGCCGAGTTTCACTGAAAATCCCCGTCTCACCATCGGCTGCTTCTCCTCCGGTCTGCTATTGATAAGACCCCAAATAGGGAATCAATCTGCAAAGGTTAAACCCACAGCTATTAACTGTGATTCACACCAGAGACTCCGGGAATTTGCCTCAGTCTCCTGGAAAAGAGAAAAATGATATGAGATTTTTTGACAGGCTGAAATTATAATAAACAAAGATAGATAGAACATCGGCTGGAGGTTGGCATTGGCCATTAGGCATTTGGCAATGTCCGCCGAGGAAGGTATGGGCATTTCGGTGACAAAGTGCCGTCGTGTGCTCTGTTCTGGGGCGGTTAGAATGAAGTGAATTGCATATACTCCAAAGTACATGATCCTGTTTCGCAATGGGCGATGCTTCTGGACTAGAGCAGGAGCGAAATGGCGTGCTCATGTTAGATAGAGAGAGAGCGAGAGAGAGAGAGAGAGAGAGAGAAAGAGAGAGAGAGAGAGAGAGAGAGAGAGAGCTGTCCATTCGGGGTGAAGAGAGAGGGGTAGAATGTTTTCCTGTTTTCGACAATCCAGAAGCATGTATTGCAACGTGTTCTGCATTTTAGGGGTGCTGCGTGTATTAATGAAGGGTTATGGCAATAAAGCTGATATTGCGTCAGAATTTGCGAAAATATCTACAGTCGTCTATAAATGAACAGGATTTTTCAGATTTGAACGCAATCTGCATTACACGCTAATTATTTCGTACTAATTTGCTGATTTTTTACTTCACGCTGTATTGTGTATTGACAGTGCTTTATTCCTCTTACAGGGCCCACAACACTCAGGACAACACACGGCGGTGACCTGGACACAAAAGGGCACCAGACACACAAGCCACCTAATGGTACAGGACATTAAATTACAGAGAAGAGGAAATAGCACAGGACAGGGGACTAAATGGCAGCAGCCCGACGGAGTGAAGCAACGAGGGCGGAGAGAGAGAAAGAGACGGAGCAAGTGGCTGGAGCAGGGGAAATTCTAGCTCCGAGGCACCGGGTGACAGACAGGTTGATTCAATTCTCTGAGTAAATGTGATGGGCCAGTTTGTTCACAGTAAGAGGGTGCCATGATCTCCAGCCAGGGATGGGGGACGACGACATAAAAAAAAAAAACTGCGTCATTCTTGGCGTGCTGGTTCACTTGAAGACCTTTTTTCCTTCGGCCGACCGTTTGATTCTGGACTTTTGTATCCGTGGGGGGGGGGGGGGGGGGGGGGGGGGGGGGGGGTAGTTTGGAAGAAATAGAACTCTTGAGCATTATACACACAAATACACTGACCATTTAAGGTCAAAATGCTGCACAGAGGGCACGTGGGGTCATGTGGCAGAATATAGAAGGGAAAAGAGACGTGATACCAGAGAGACCGAGTGGCTCTGGACTGTCTGGCCCTGACCTAAAGTCCTTGGCGGAATCGTCAAACACAGACGCGCACGCACGCACGTTCTCACAGACAGAATGAAGACACCAAATAGTGAATCGTATTCCTCTCTTGTCCTCTCTTTTGCTCTCTCCTCTCTTCTCACCTTTCCGTTGCTCGACTCCTCTTCATTCAATTCCCCCACCCCTCCCTCCCTCCCTCCCTCCCTCCCCTCCTTGTTTTGTTTTTTTTCCACCTCCTCCACTTTGCCCTTCCTCACCCCTCCTGCTGTCTCTTAAGTTGTCCTCCTTCCTCCCTTTCTCGCCACTCCAGCTGGTGGTTTGTGGGTGAGGGCTGTCAGACGCTACGCTCCCCGGTGCGGAGGCGAGGGAGGAGGAGGAAGAGGAGGAGGGA
Organism: Zeus faber; assembly: GCF_960531495.2. Lineage (NCBI taxonomy): Eukaryota > Metazoa > Chordata > Actinopteri > Zeiformes > Zeidae > Zeus > Zeus faber. Next base: position 19,167,992 of record NC_137196.1, on the reverse strand, counting down.
GGCACCGAGAGATGAATAAAAGATCACAGGCTAGAGGCATCATCAGCAATTCTTTTTTTTCCAAGCGATCGGGGGGGCGGGGGGGGGGGGGCGACGACGACGGACTTAACTCTGAGGCGGGTGCACGGAAATATGAAAAAAGTGTCAATGAATGCTGTATGCGAGTGTGTACCGTAGGTGTGTGTGTGTGAGAAACATTGAAATAAATGAAAGATGGATCGAGATGGAAAGAGAGAGAGAGAGAGAGAGAGAGAGAGAGAGCATAGACTGAATGTCATGGACACTCCAGTATGTACAGATGTCTTTATGTGTTTGTTATAAGGCATCATTTTTGGTGAAGTTAAAGTTTTTTGTTGCTGTGTTTAGTTAAGTTTAGTTTAAGGAGGAATACAAAATCATTGTCCAATATGCAAGGGTGAATAAAAACCTTAGGCCTCACCACGTTAGTCAAGGATAGTTCAATCAAAAGGAATAAAATGATATCACAAGCTACAGAAGCTAAAAAATAAAACAAAAGACTGAAAACTGATATTGACAAAATTGAAAATGTTTACATCTGATTTAGACGTAATTCTCTTCAATAAAAAGGCAATTCCCATTCGACTCAAATAAAAACCAATTTGAAAATAGCTCCGCCTAACCTGCAAAAACATGCTCACACGTCACGCCCGCTTTGCGCACACAGAAAGCAAATCCAGCGCCTGGTGATCGGGCGACTTGCACGCCAGAGGCCACTTTGGGAGGACGTCTGAGTAAACACCCACCCTGACCCCGCCCGTGCATCCCGGCAGAACCAAACACAGAGCGCGTGTGCACTTTTAACGCGCCCCTGGGGCCTCCACGTGCTACATCCCTGCGCCGGTACGTGAAGCTCACCGCTGTAATTAGCGGGGTTAATATCCTGGGCTGCATCTCAAAATTAAATCTTTAACTCTGAGTAATGCACCTGTTGGCGGTAATGAGGGTGCTGCCGGGAAGCGCCAGCCCATAATGAGTCGGGACTGTCGGGGTTGAACCGCTTTAAAAGCACACCTTCCATTTTGCAAGGTTTTGTGGCTTTAAGCGGGAGTCCTGGTAACGGACGGTGAAGGGACGGAGGAAACGAGATACGTTCCAACCGTAGCTTCGGTTCTGATGTCTAAAATGTAAGACGTCAAATGTAAGTTTTCCTCAAGGGCATTTTCACTATTTAGGACGCATGCAACACACTTTGTTAAAGTGGTAATCCATGACATTTTCTGTGGTGGGTTGATCACACTGCAACACCTGGGTTTACCCTTGTCTTTGCGCGAAGGCCGCCACTTTCTTTCTGATTGAATGATGTGTTTTGTTTTGTTTTCTTGGTCATTTGAGGTGGTGGGGATATTTTTCCATCCAAGGGTGCTGCTTTTTGTTGTTGTTGTTGTGAATGCTCTTTAATATCGACAGTTGATTGTCAACAAATGAACTGTGGCTGTGTTTCACTTCATGCTTGCGTGAATTTTTATGACCGATAAGGTGGTGGCGGACCCTGCCACCAAAAATGGAAAACAACACAGGAAGCACATTCATAACCCAAATGCACTGAATGGCTGTTTCCTAAAAAGTGCCAGCTAAATAAATAGTCGCAATACACATTTTTTCATGATAATAAAAGTTGTAGCCTCTAACAAGATAGAAAACACAAAGTTATTCATATGATAATAAATTTAATTTGTGTGGAGTGTGAAGAAGCGTTTTGAACAGCGGCTGCAAAATCAACAGTGTTTCATCGCAACAAAACATGAATGGAATCAATTTTCATAAAGACACAAATACCTGGAAGAACAGGGAACCAGATAAAATATGAAAATATGAAGGAAATCTCGACTATTCCTCGAAGATCTAAGAGAAAAATCGGCCCTACCTTCAACTGCAAAAAGAACATCGTTTACACAAGGAATCCTTTATACTAGGATGCTAGTTCTCCTGCGCTTCATTTGTTTTTTTTTTCCACTTTCTCTCTGTGTTTACGTGCTTAGCGGCCTGTACTAACTGAAGTCAATGACACAAGCTGCTTGGTCCCCCCCAAATAAAAAAAAACAACCTAATTGCATCTGCATGGAAATGCGTTCCGGCGAGCGGGCTCCTTCTGGCGGCCCGCGGTCCCGCAAGAGAAATGACTAAAATGACTGCGCAGCCGTTCCAGGCGCGATCTGCTGAGGAGGTGGGCGGGCGGGGCGGCGGAGAGCGGGATGGCGGTGAAAATCAGGAGCGAGAACGCCGCAGGAAAAGGAGAAACAGAAAGAAGGAAGAGGAGGAACGGAGGATCCTCTCGTCGCCTCAGACATTTACCCCTGATGAAGGTGGCGAGGACATCCAAGGACATCCGTCCATTTGCCATCCTGCAGGTGTCGTTAAAAAGGGGAAATGGACGAGGCTGCGTGAAGAGCCAGTTAACATGGACAGTGCATGAGCAACCCAAAACCAGGGCAAGAACGCCTGGAGGGAATGTATTACCAAGACGTTGGTTCCAAGCGCCGCGTCTCTGTGAGAGGCAGGTGAACGGGCGCTCTATGCGCTCTGCAGTCGATGGGCATGGGGGAGGAGGTTTGATGGTGCGGGGGCTGCTCTGCTGGTGACACCGTCGGCGACGCGCTTAGAATTCAAGGCACACGTAACCGGCGTGGCTACCACGCCATTCTGCGACGATGCGCCACGGCATCTGCTTTGCGGGGCCGTCAGGACAACGACCCAAAACACACCTAACAAGCTGTGTGAGGGCTATTCTACCAAGAAGGAGAGTGATGGCGCAACTTACGCCAAATGACCTGGCTTCCACGATCCCCCCCGCCTTAACCCACCTGAGATGGTTTGGGATGAGTTGGAGCGCCGAGTGAAGGTCAAGCTGCCACCAAGTGCCCAGCATACAGTACTGTATGTGGGACTCCTTTAGGACTGATGGCAAAGCATTCCAGGTGACGGCCTCACGAAGCTGCTTGAGAGAACACAAAGCTGTCATCAAGTTAAAGAGGGGCTACTTTGAAGAATCAAAAATATTAAAACTATTTTGATTTCTTTGGTCACTACATAATTTCATGTGTTATTTCATAATTTAGATTAGTATTATTCTACAATGTAGAAAAAATATTTAAAAAAATAGAGAAAAACCCTTGAATGACTAGGTGTGTCCAAACCTTTAACTGGTACTTTATATACACACACACACACGATGTGTATACAGAGGTTGTTCCGTCAGAGTTACCATGGAAACAAAGGCCATTTACCTTCTGATAAAATGTACGGAGATGCTCTCAGCCACCTAATCTCTCTGTGCATGTATTACAAGGTGTGGGTGGATGTGGGCAATATATATATATATATATATATATATATATATATATACATACATATACACACACACACACACACACACACACACACACACACACATCGATCAGCCACAACATTAAAACCACCTGCATAATATTGTGTAGGTCCTCCTCGTGATGCCAAAACAGCCCTGACCTGCCTAACAATGTTTATGTAGGTGGTACATGTCAAGGTAACATCCACATGAATGCCAGGACCCAAGGTTTTCCAGCAGAACATTGTCCAGAGCATCACACTGCCCCCGTCAGCTTGCCTTCTTCCCATAGTGCATCCTGGTGCCATCTCTTCTCCAGGTAAACGGCGCATCACGCACCCCCGCCATCCACATGTAAAAGAAAAAGTGATTCATCAGACCAGGCCTCCTTCTTCCATTGCTCCATGGTCCAGTTCTGATGCTCACGTGTTCATTGTAGGTGCTTTCAGTGGTGGACAGGGGTCAACATGGACGCTCTGACCGGTCTGCAGCTACACAGCCCCATACGCAGCAAGCTGTGATGCACTGTGTGTTCTGACACCTTTCTATCACAGCAGCATTAACTTTATCAGCAGTTTGTGCTGCAGTAGCTCCTCTGTGGGATCAGACCAGACTTCCCTCCCCCCCGTGCATCAATGAGCCTCGGGCTTCATGACCCCTCGTTCACTGGCTCTCCACCCCTTGACAGGTGCCAATGGAACAAGGTGAGCAATGTTATTCACTTCACCTGTCAGTGCTTTTAATGTTGTGGTTGATCGGGGTGTGTGTGTGTGTGTGTGTGTATACTGTATAGATATATATAAAAAAGTCAATATACAATCTTGCCTATTAATTCCTAATGAAAAATAACATAATGGATGATGTGCTGGTATTTCTGAAAAGCGCTAGCGGGCAGGCATTCATCCCAAACACACAATTTATTTTTATACTCTTGTCTTTACTCCAGGGCCATTTAATACTCTCTCCTGGATGTGTAACAGCGATTTGCAACTTGTGTACATTCGTCATAGCAACAGTTCCACAGTGACAAACACCGCCGCAAGCTACAGCACCTGAAGAGTCGGACATCCAGAAGTGATGGATGGTGACGGAAACATCACAAATACTGCCATAGCTTATATCTGAGCTGGGAGAGGAGTGGTTCTGGTGGCGGCGGGGTCGATAAGAGGAGGTGCAGACGTAGTTTTCACAGGAGTTATAGTGGCGGTAGAAGTAGCAGACAAAACCATTTGCTATGTCCACTCCCACTGCACTTCTGCTCTGTCAACATGTCAGGCTGCTGCCTCCTGAGTCAAGTATGGATGGCAATGGGGGAAGGGGAGGAGAGAGAGAGAGAGAGAGAGAGAGAGAGAGAGAGAGAGAGAGAGAGAGAGAGAGAGAGTTAGAGCGGTGAAGGGGTCAAGAAAAAAAGAGGATGTATGATTAAGTGTAAGTGTGTGTACATGCTTAGACAGACAGACAGAGCCTGATAGTGTGTGACGGAGAGTCCCTGGTGGAGGAGTGGAGTGGAAGTCATCAGTGTGATGAGCGACGCCACGTCATCACCTCTGCAGGGGGTGCTCGTCTCTAAGAGAGAGACAGACACACACACACACACGTTTGTGCACCAACACAGCGCTGCCAAGTTATTGTGACTTATGGTGATGCAGTGTCCCACAGGGACATCAGGAGAGGTTGCTGCTGAAAGTCTGAACGGCATCAAGGTGAGAAGGTCCAGAAGTAGAAGGATGGAGTTCCAGGGAGCCAGGGGAGCAGCAGCGCTGGCACAAAGTTTCAAGTTGCATTCATGCAGTGGTGGAAAGTAACAAAGCACAAGTACATTATTCAAGTATCTGTACTTACTTCAGTATATTCAGACTCAACTTTGACTGCACTACTGTACATTTCAAAGCAAATATTTGCACTTTTGACTCTACTACTTTGTTACTTTAGAATAGAATATCTCTTTATTGTCATTGAACAAGTAGGATACAAAATCGTCCTTTGAATTTGACCCATCCTATATTATACCTCGGAGCAGTCGCAGTGCCGCGCCCGGGGACCAACTCCAGCTCTTTTGCCAGTGCCATGGTCACAGGCGCCGACAGCAGAATTAACCCGAACATACCTGTCTTTTCATGGTGGGAGGAAACCGGAGCAACCAGAGGAAACCCACACAAACACGGGGAGAACATGCAAACTCCACACAGAAAGGACCTGTGACGGCTGGCAAATGCCAGCCAGCTTCACATCAACTGGTACGAATGGTACTTTCACTAGAGTCTTTTTGTGTGTGAGTGTGTGTATTTGTGCCTTACAACATGAAATCAGGTACGCATATCTACTAAGAACTCATTGGTCACACAGCCTGGCTGGTATAAAGCTATTTTCATGCTCTTACACTTAATTGTTTTATTAAATAGAACACCGATTTCCTTAGGGGACTAATCAACTTCAGTATTAATAATCTTTCCTCAGGGACATGACGTACAGGTTCGCTAACGCTGCTGCCGGGAACAAAAGCCAATTACTGGAACCAATCGGCTCCAAAGGAGTCCGGATAGAGGAAAAAAAACAAGAAAAAACAAAAAACAAAAAAACCCAATCCAACAACCCAAAATCACTCATGCATAAATATTGCGGTGCTAAAAGCAACAAAGCGAAGGAGGAGATCCATCATGCAGGCAACCATGAACACCCCCACACCCAAACATTTTGTTTTCGATAGTCTTCCTCCGCAATAAATGTAATATCTTTAATTTGTCTGCGGTACCGCTGACAGACACGTTTTCATCTGCCAGAGTGCATGGAGCGGTGAGCCAGCCCCCCCCCCCCCACACACACACGACAGATGATACATCTCAGGTCACACATAAGGATTCAAAATGGCCGACACGTGACCTCAAGCCCACTGTGAAATGTCCAACATGCTTAGCTTGGGGTGAAGAATGGTTGAGGCTTTTGACGGGCGCCATGGGGGGAAAAACAAACAAAAACAAAAACACAACAACAACAAACGGTTCATGTCGTAAGGGTTCAAGTTTGAATGACAGACAATTATTGCGTTTCGGACAGAAACACATCAGGCCGTCAGAAACACTTACATGTGAGGTTGAAAGTCGCCCCTCGCGATCATGTTATCCATGTCCCTGCATGTGTGTGGGTGTGTGTGTGTGTGTGTGTGTGACTCACTCTTCATTTGAGGAGTGTGTGACGCTCAAGGCGGGAAACGACATCGATAGTGTCCAAGTTGGAGGGAGCCGTCTGTCCGTTTTTGCCAAGTTACGAAAGTCTGAGGCTCCTCTAGGCTTTTACCAGAAACGTTGTCTTTTGTTTTTTCGGTTTCTAGTGGCCATGTGCAAGATGAAAATATGACAACTAACAAAGTCTCTCTCTCTCCACATATAGCTTTCTAAATATATATGCATTATATATGTGTATGTCTATGATAAATTCCTGAATTTTTGCATCTTGCAATTAAATTAGCATTCAGGGCACACGTGTGTATACACATAAGACGCGCGCATGCACGCTCACACACACACACACACACACACACACACACACACACACACACACACACACACACACACACACACACACACACACACACACACACACACACACACACACCCCTGAGTGCAAATCACTGATCAGTGAAGGCAGGCTGGAGGAGGGAGGGTGAGGGAGAGAGAGAGAGAGGGAAAGAAAGAGAGGGAGAGAGAGAAACAGGAGAGGAAAAAGAAGAGTGGAGGGAAAAGAGTGAGGGGGAGAGAGAGAGAGAGGCAGAATAGAGTTGCGGATGTGACATGATTTACAATGAGATCATTAACCTTGAGAAGCAGCCTGCCCTCTGCGCTGTAAACACTGTTAGACGGACACCTCAGAAACGAAACGAAACGAAACGACACACACACACACACACACACACACACACACACACACACACACACACACACACACACACACACACACACACACACACACACACACACACACACACACACACACACACACACACACACACACACACACGGTTGATACACCTGGTATATCTGAGGACCCATGTTCCCGGTGCACATCTAAAAATTGTAGATTTGGAGACTGGTCCTCCAAAAAATAAAAAAAAATAAAAAAACCACAAATTCAAACCATCCTTATTTATTTCTCTGTTCATAACCATAAGTCCATCATATTACAAATCCTAACATTTCAAAGTAAGTCCTATGGAATTATGCAAACATGTTTAAGAAAACAAATTTGAGAATAAAAAGGAATTTCCCCAGAAATAAATAATAATTTCTTCTCGGTTGCACTCAAACAGCAAGCTGTTCGACAAAGTCGCATTGGTCAATTGATTTTAAAAAGCCAAAAAGTGCACTGTACAAAACATGTCATGTTGCAATGCCTTTACAAATTATTTAGTTTGATTGTTGATAAAATAGACAAAACAGACTTTTAGTCCTGTTATTCTGGCAATATATTATTGTTGTTATTATTATTATTATTATTATTAGAAAAGTAAAAAAAAGAAAGAAAATATTTCCCTCCCACTTTGTCACAAATGACTATTGTGAAAGAATTTATTAAATGCTAAATGTTCCAGCTTCCAAATGTTGGAACTTGCTTAATCCCGGTTGAGCAGCCAAATGCTCTGTGTGCACTCAAGTGGGAGTGAGATGTTTAGCTGAATTAAAGACACACAGGGGGGTTCTCTTAGTTTAAAAAAAAAAAAAAAAAAGAAAAAATCAGTTCATCCTCTCAAATCAAAAACAAACCAAATATAGAAAAAAAAATGTCTGAATCCATTTAATCTGAGAAATTGTGATTCAGAAACCTTTCGTCAAGCTAAGAAAAAAAAAAAAATATATATATATATATATTAAGGTGCAGTTGAGGTTGTGTCCCACTCGTCAATCGGGAGACGGATCGACCAAAGAAAAAGCTTTTCGATTTTTACGCTTCCTTCTCTGGCGGCTCGAGTCGGCGACCGAGAACTTGCCCTAATCATGTTGACACGCCTCCAAACTTCAAATCTATTTTCCTCAACATTGGTGGTGACTGACGCCTAGTTTAAGAGCCTTTGTGTTATATCGTTTTGCTCCCTGAAAAATGTCCAAATGTCCATAAAATGCACTTGTTGTACAAACCTCGACACAGTCAGGGAACCATGCACAGTATTCTAAGAGTTGGCATGCATAGAAATGGTGAAAACGGAACTGTGAGTCGTCGTTCTAGTACACTCTGTCCATGTCGAGTCTCCTTTCTGACCACTACCATCGGCTGCCCTGCACTGAATTAAAGCCTTAGATTTAACAGATACAGCCATCGTATAAATGAATCAAAGAAAAAACAAAAACAAAAAAACAAACAAAGTCTATAAGCTACATCTATTCAGCGGAGGCATGAAAACACTTTCTCATGAAGGAAAAAAAACAAACAAACCGTGATGTTATTTTATTTTTCCAGCTAATATATATGCAAAGTGCAGTTTTACTTCTGAAAACCTCCCCCCGTAAATGTTCTACAATAGCTTCATTCTGCACGCTCGCCACGCTATCCCTGCACATGCAGGAAGGAAGAAAAAAATATCCTCATAACATTCAAGTATTCAACAACCCTCTACATTAACAATATATATTAAAATAAAAAACACCTAAATGCTACATTAAATCCATGGTCACACTTTTACAGTGGGAGGTGCATGCTCACTATTTTGCAAGTGCACCCTTCAGCCGCTAAGTCTGGCACTTAAACCAAAGTTGACGAGATGGCGGCTTCATGCGACGTGATCTCAAATGAGGAGGACGACGACGGACTACCGCGTTAAACGGGACGTTCACTTTTCTTCGGGCTGATTTCGCCGAGTAGATCGGGGAGAGAAATTAAGACCTCACGTGCTCCTCGCCGGCTCCCTGGCTCTCCGTGCGCTTCACGGACAGTCGCTTCCGTCGTAGATCACGGGCTTCTCCACGCTGAGGCGATACAGCACTTTCTTGGAAATGAACCTGATCGACCCGAAGAAAACAAAAACAGTTGACAAGAAAGCGCGAACCCTGAGAAGGCTTCCGCCGCGGGGACCGAGGAACCGACCTGGAGAAGGAGTTGTCGAACACCAGGGTGTACTCCCCAGGGTTTCGGACCTTCAGCTCTCCCTGGATGGTTTCTTTGTGGGAGTTACAGCGGGTCAGCGGGATCAGGACCTGGGGAAGGGGAAACAACAAACCCCGACTTGAGCATGAAGTTAAAAAGGACCACACCCGGCGGTCACGATGATGATGGACCACATTTTCTCATTCGAATATTGTCTTTATATTTTTTCGGGTTGCGGAAAATTGTAATGATATGGTGAGAGACCCAACTCCAAATGATCTCCTATCAGAAAAAATGTCAAATATTTTTGTTTTAATTTCACCATGTTCAGTATTTTTTAATTGCAGGTTTAAAGCAATAGCGGCAAAACAACTTCTGGAAATAACTCAAAATACAGAAAACTTAAGTAACACCGACGAAAAACATGTGTTTCCATAGTTGTCGGAGGGACCAGGAGACCATTCAAAGGTAGGTTTCTCACCATATCGAAAGCTCGGTTTTCTGAAACCATAAAATTGAGACAATATAAATAAATAATCAAATGGAAACGTGAGCTATCATCAGGAAAACGCTCAGGGTTGATGAGACCAGAGATGAGAGTGAAAGTGCTTCTGGTTCCCCCACCTTGGCCTGCTCCAGCGGCGTCTGGGCGCTGTCCCGGAACACCACGCTGAAGGAGATGCTTTTGGGCTCGGAGGTGAACACCCAGGTGACCGTGGGGCCGGAGTTGCCCACGGTGATAGGGATGGTGCTGTAGCAGCTGGACCGGATGAAGAGCTCCCGGGAGCCGTCCCCGAACGCCACGATGTCGTCCAGCGTGAAGGCGGTCGAGAGCCTGCAACAGGTCGGAGAAACAGGAGCGAGGCGCAGGTTCCATGAGCGGTTCCAGCATTCGTTCATTCCCTTTCCCCATATTCCTCCAAAATGACAAAACACAGTGGCGTACATCGCATATCTAAACTCTAGGAGACGTTTTGAGAAGGCAACTGATGGAGCGCGAGCGCTTCGGTTAACTTCCCCAAGAAAACAGGAGGCGGTTGACGCCCGAGCATCCACAAAACAAACTTCCGCAAAACAATCTCCCGCAGCAGCAGAACCAGGCGTTGTTTGCACGCGCCCTCACGTCAGTTCTCCGGCCTTGAGCAGGCAGATCTCCGCGTCCTGCACCGCGGCGCTGGTGTCGTCGGGCTCCTCGGAAGTGGTGTCCGCCGCGCTGGCGCTGCTGTTTCTGCAGCAGTAGCGGGGAACCGAAAATAGAGCAGATGCATCAGGGTTTTTACTGTGATGACAGGATTTTAGTCGCGTGCGGCAACGGGGCTGGGTTTAAAATAAAATCGATACCGCGACACAATTCAGTTAAATTGTTTAAAATTCGGGATCGATTTAGCAAATTGTAATACTGATACTTTGGTTGGATATGCAATCATTTTCCGTTTAAATGAAATACTCTGCTACTCTAGGCGTTACCACAGTGACAAACATTTCAGTTATTGTTTTCTCTTCACGATGAGATAAAAAAATCATTTTATTTTAATTTTCCACCCAATACCCAACCCTATAAAGCAACACGATAAAGCCTCAAGATGGGCACGTCTAGAAAACTGGATCAAAACAAAAAAAGATTCCCTTTTGGCGGCATTAGACTTGAAATGGCCATTAGACTCATTGGTTTGTTAGGAGTTTGACAACTCATCTGCTCAGCATTAATTTGTTCTATCACGGTCTGGCGCTGCAACCTCCAAAGCGAAGCCTATGGTAGTACATGCCATACTTACAGCTGTGCGGCCCCCTGCTGGCCATGTCCGGGAGAGCAGGCGGTGCTGAAGGAGAGGGAATCGCTGTCGTACACGCCGCTCACTTCTTCCTCGGTGATGATGTCGAATACCCCGTCGTCCTGCTTCGCTCCGTCGTCTGTTACTGTCAGAACATGCGCAATTAGTCTTCATTTTAGTTGTTTACATTGATTGCTCTTTTTATGCAACTTTGTTTACTATTGGATTGTCCTATATTACTTCAAATATATATCACTTTGAGTTGCATGTGTATGAAAGGTGCTAGACAAATAAAGGTTAAAATAATAATAATAATAATAGTAATAATAATAATACTACTCATTATTATGTATTAAAGCTGGCAGAGCTGAAACCCTATTGTTTTTGTAAAATTCCCTATTATTATTATTATTATTATTATAATAAGGTTAGTTTATCAACCATTCAACTTGACAATAAGTGTGGTGTCACACAATATCAGCCATAATTCATTGACCGTTAGTCCAATCTTCACAAAACTGAACAGGGATATAGGTAGAGGTATAGGAACCTATGTGCCAGAGTATGTAAATTAGTAATTTAGAATTTTAGGGTACAGTAAAAATGCCAAAGATATGTATCTCCTTATGTGTGAAGTGAAATTTCACCAAATAGATAATTATTGGTTAAAATATGCAGTGTGATTGAGATCAGTACATATTACCCTAGGTGTATTTAGATGGGGCCAATCACATAATGGCTCATAACTCAAGTTAGCTTAAGGAAATCATCATGACACTTGGGTAACATGTTCAGACCACCAATTGGAGCATTCACACCAAGTTTTGTGTGAATCCATTCAAAGGTTACCAAATGGCAAGACTTTCTGTTGGCGTAAATATTAGTGTTGTGACACTTAATATTTATCCAGCAGATGGCAGTGTTGTAGTGAGCACTCTGATCCTTTTACCAGTCGTCTGATATCTTGATAAACTTTAGGACTGAACCTGTTGAACATCCCTGTACAGTTTGTGCTATAAGATCTAAATGGACTTCATGGGCTTAAATCCTGTTAATGAGCGTTTATGGCTATATTTATTATTATTATCAATTATTATTATCAATTAGAAATAATCTCTTGAACTTGAATTATTATTATGAATTAATATTATTATTATCGAGTTCAAGTTCAAGACATTATCATAATTATTATTAATATTAAACATAATTACTTGTAGCTTTTTTTATTACCACACGTCATTACAACAATTTAAATATGCATGAGGGCGCCGATACCCTTTGACAAAATTTGGTCTCTTAACTAGGGGGATAAGTCATTATTGTACATTTTCCTAGTGCGCTGACATTTAAAATGAAATAAAATAAATGAAGCAATAGTGATGTTCAATGGACCCCACATTGACAACAATCAGTTTCAAGTGTCCAATGTGTCTTTGTCATTATGTGTGTGTGTGTGTGTGTGTGTGTGTGTGTGTGTGTGTGTGTGTGTGTGTGTGTGTGTGTGTGTGTAGGCATGGGCAGATTTGCAGAGATCCAGTCACAAGCACCTCTGGATGTGGCCCTGCCCGGCTGGGGCAGTGGGCTGAAGGCCGTATCGCCTGCCTGCTCTTGCGGGTGGCGCTCCACCACCGCACTGTGCTGGTTGTAGCAGTCCCTGCAGCAGCGCTCTCTGCTGCCGCCCTGCAGGGTGCTGACGGCGTTGTTGCAGCAGTAGTAGCAGAAGTGGCGCCCACACAACCTGGGAACAGACAGTGTAGGGTCTGGCTTAGATCCAGGACAGCATGGTTGCCGTGGAACGCGGAACGTCGGATGACAAAAGTCTCATCGTCCATCTGCGGTCCTTATTCTGCTGCAGTTGTTGTTCATTTTAGTCCCTTCCCCAATATACATTATTAATGCTTGTCATACATCATAAATGGCAGTGAGAGACCTAATCAAACTAGGATTTTATCCTGGGATTAAGGATGACAATTTGAACCACTTTCCCCGCAATCGAAATGGGAACAGACTCCGCGACAGATAACAGGAAGTGCAGGTGACACAGGAGAGCCTCTGACCTGCAGTTGTACTTGCGGAGCCACCAGCTGAACTGGCTGTGGCAGCCCAGACAGTAGTTGACGTCCCTCTCCGTCTCCTCCTCTCTCAGCTTCTGCTCAAACTCCAGGGCGTCCGACTTCTGCCACAGTTCATCTTTCTCCCTGTAGAGGGCAGCATCGAGCAGCATGGTTTACATCCCGTCCACACAGCCGGTAATTTGGACAAAAAGAAATATATGGATAAATAAAACCAGACTAAATGTTTACGATGAAATTAAGACAGCATAAGTTCAAATTTCAGGCTAATAAGTTCTTCCAGTTCGGGGGCAGAAAACAAAAAACATACCATCATGATAATACAAAGGGAATATGTGCACAAATTGAATTAGCTTTCGTGACTTAAGTAAATTATCTCCCAGTTCATCTGTGACAGCAAAGGCAACATTTACACTGCAGGCCAAACTGGCCCCAATCCATTTTTTGCTCATATGTGACTCAGTTCTGTTTTTTTCATGACAGTAGCGCAAATCACATGGATTCTGATCTTTCCAATTCGGAATTGGGCCACTTTCATATGCGGTCCCAAATCAGATACAGGACTGATTTTTTTGCAATGCGACTTCAGTCTGACCAGTCAAATCGTAATTCATGCGACTTTTACATCACTCCAGAGCATGTTCCCAACCTTTTTATGATCACGGATCAGACCGCACAAAATGTTCATGGACCGGGACACAAAAAAAAATTAAGTACCCCTGTGTTTTGAGAATAAACTTGGAATTCCGCCCCCGGCTTTGGGACCGGAGAGCATAGCGGGGCGCAAAGCGGCCGCTCCCACCGTGGCACCCAAGCAGTGTAAGCAGCATATACAGCACGGAGAGGGAAAATAAATAATTGATAAATAGACCGACCAGGCACAGGGGCACTCACCCCCGCTGCGTTCTATGAATAGCACCGGATCTAAAATTGTGTGTGTGTGTGTGTGTGTGTGTGTGTGTGTGTCCTCTTAGAGAGCGATCTGGATGCAATTTGAGCACATTGTGTTTTTATTTTAGATATATTTTATCTTACAAATTTTCTTTATTGAACGAAACAATAAAAGCACCGTGCCCCTGCTGCATTTAAAGATTTCATCTGCGAGCTCAAGCCGAAGGTACATGGTCCCGCGCCGTCCGACAACCACCTGGCCACGGAGCGTGCCGGGTCGCGGTGCATCGGCCTGCCATGTTTACTTCCGTACGACAGCGTGCTGCGTGTGACGTCTTTGGTACTTCTGTGCACGCGGGTCAGATCAGGACCGTGACCCGTTCACACTGGAATCTGATATTGGCCACATTTAAAAAATAAGGTAAACAAAACAAACAAAAAAAATATGATCTAAGCAATAAACGCGAATTGAGCACTAAGCCATGCAGTGTGAACGTGGCCAAAATGAACAGGAGAAGCAGACAAGCTTTTTTTTTTTTCCTCGACCTTATCAGCTCAATGAGCCTCTCCTCCAGGTTGATCTTGGTGCGGTACAGATCGTCCAGCTCCGCAGCCGTCTTCAGATCAATGCTCTGTTTGTCCTGCGCGGCTCTCCGTAGATTCTCACTCAGCTCCTGACAGGCCCGCTCAGCCACTGCTTGACCTTCCTCAGACCTGGACACACACCAAAACCAGCTCCTTCACGATGCTTCGGAAAAAATAACTTGAGTTTTAACGATGGTATATGTAGACCCAGATTTCAAATAAATCCTGAGGTATATTTCATAGTACAATATCATTTTAGTGTTTTGGATTCAAAAGAAAACTCAAAATACTAGATTGTAATTAAAAGTTCTAAAGTTGAGGTGATATTTAAGACAGAATAATGTTTGTAATTCAATGAACAGAAATCAAGTGACTTTCCCAAGTTTTTAACGTGGCCCTCATTTCTTGATAATGAACACAATATACCTTAATAATTTCCCTTTCAGCTGGTTTAGTTCATCAGCTTTCTGCTGAAGGAGACTCTCAGACTGGGCCATCTGGGTGCTTTTCTCCTCAATCTGCTGCTTCAACCACTGATTGTCTGTCTGTAACCAGTAGAGCAAAGTAAAGAAAGACATCAGTTTTCTTTATTTGGCTATTTCTGCCATTGTAAAGTAACATGCACTCATAAAATATTTCTTCGTCTTCAAAAACATTGAAGTCTGTAGATGGAGCACAGCACCCAAGTAGCAGCTGCTGGTTTCGTTGATGTAACCCATCACTATAGAACCGCAATGACGACATATTAATATGCCGCTATAGGAGATGATCTCTACAAACCGATCCGGGACCAGACGAGGCTCTCACCTCTAGCCGTCCGACCTTGCTCTCCAGAACATCAGCCTTGGCCTTTTCATCCTTAAACTGTGATCTCACTTCCTGAACCTCTTGGTTGACGCTCTGTATACACACAATCACTGAATCATCATGCAGAGGGTCACATAATATTCAGATTTTTCCAGGTGAACATTGTTTATATGTCATCACTGATTATTATGTATTATTATGATTATTAATAATCATAAACATAATCATCATCATGATAATGATAATAATATGCATTATTCATATTCAGGGTGAGCTCTATACAAACATTAAATTGATTGAGCTGACCTGGAGCTGGTTGCTCTGGCTCATGGCCTGGCTGCTCAGCTGGAAGCGGAGGGCCTGGATCTCCTCCTGGCTGCTCTCCTGCAGGGCCTTGACCTCATGCCGGGCCTTATCCCCAAACAGCTCCGCCATGGCCGCCGAGCGGTCCTGCCCGTCGTGAAGCTGCTCGGCAAGCTGCCGGTTCTCCTGACGCAGCTGCATGATGCTGGTGTTCAGCCTCTCGGCCTCCTGAGCCGCCTCCTCCTCCAGCTCCTGTAGCTTGGTCGACAGCCCCTCCCAACGCAGACGTGCTTCTTCATTCTCAGCAGTGAGCATACACACGTGCACGCCAAGCTCGGCCGTTTCCGTGTTGGCTCTGTGCAGCGCTTCCCTGGACTCGCTGTTCTCCATGCAAACGGTTTCATAACGCAACTTCAGATTGCGGAGCTCTTCTCTGGAGGCGGTGACTTCCGCAGCCAGACCGACTCGCGCCTGTGCCTCTCCGTCGCGCTCACGGCTGAGAGCCTCCTCGCGCTCCCTGGAGCGGAGTATCTCGTCCACGTGCCGGCGGTTTAGCTCTTCCACCTGGGCCTTGAGTTGTTCAACCAGGAAGCGGAGGTCTTCTCTAGAGGCCTCTGTCACCTCCTGGAGTGCCTGAATCTTCATCCTTTCCTCAGCCCTGGCCAAAAGCTGAGCCCTGAGCCCCACCACCTCCTCCTGGAGCCTGTTTACCTCCTTCAGGTTGAGTTCTAATTGAGCCTCAGCTATCAAAAGTCTGGGTGTGTCCTCTTTGGTTGAAGCTTGTTGTGCATTATACAACTCCGGTATTTTATCTGCACCTTCCGTATCGCTCTTTTCCCTGTCCGACTGCCCAGCCCTGCCCTCCAGCTCCTCTACCCTGGCCTGCAGAAAATCACATTTAACCGTCTGATCTCTGAGGCCGGTCTCAGTTTCCCGGAGTTTCTTCTGCAACAAAGCTTGAGTTTGCTGGGAAGCCAAAAGGTCGACGTCCAATCCAGATGCTTTGGCTGTGAGCGCTTCAAAGTCCTCTTGAATTAAGGCCGACTGTTTCTTCAGGGACAACTGAACCTCCATAAGATCCCCGTTATCGCACTCAAGCCTTTTTAAACTAGCATCGGAAGCTTTTCTCTGAAGGAGAGCCTTCTGAACAACCTCCTCTAAATGTAGGTTTTGCTCCAAAAGCTTTTGCTCTCGCTCTTCCACGCACAAACTGGCTGCCTCCAATCGCCCCATTAGATGTTTCTCGGAGGCCCTTAAAGGAGTTAGCTGTTCCAGCAGGGATGCCCTGCTCTCCGCCAACTCTCTGGTGCTCTCCTCACTCCTCTTTACTGTCTGGAGAAGCTTTGCATTTAGCTCCATAAGGCTGGTGCATTGGGATTTATACTCATCGAGCCTCTGAAACTGATCACTTGAAATAACTTGATTTCCATCAACGCGAGCGGTCAGACTTTTCTTCTCAACATCTAGCTTCAACTGTTCTTCGAGATGTTTGACTCTCTCTGAACTGTTGGCCACCTCTTTTTCTCGGTTTTTCAGTTGGTCTCTCAACTCCCGGACTTGGCTCACGAGCACTTCACTCTGGGAAAAACTGAAGCTACTTCTCTGCTCCAACTCCTCCCTTTCTTCTTGGAGCCTTTTCCGCAGTTCCTCCGCCTGTCGCTCTCGTGTCTCCAGCGAAGCTTGCAGATCCTGAAGCTGGGCTCTCAAGTTCCCAGTCTCCTTCTCTTTCAGTGTCAGTGCCCCTTGAATTCGACTTACAGCGCACTGGAGATCCTCCAGCCGCATCATCGCCACCTCACGCTCTTCCCTGGCTCCTGCTCTCACTTCAGCTAGTTTCTCCTCAGTCTTTCGCATCTCTTCTTCCCCGAGTTTAAGTTCCTGAGATAGTCGCTCAGAATGCCTGGCCCTATCCTCGGCCTCTCTCTTAGCCACCAACCGCTCCTCCTCGGCAGCCTTAAGCTTATCCAGCAGCTCCTGTATCTTCCAGGCCGAGTCACAGTAGCTAGCTGTCTGATGTCCCTTTTCACTAAGGGCCCCATCCAACTTAGACAAGAGCTCCATGTTTTTGTTCTCGACAGCAGTCAGTCTCTCTTGAAGTTCACTGTTCGTTGCTTCGCTAGTGAGTTGAAGATAATTTGCCCTCTCCCGATTGGTTTCTTCGGGGTTAGTGTCGCCAGGGAAGTTCTGTGCTTCCAGCAACTGGTCTTGAAGATTTCTAACCACAGCCTTCAGCTCTGCGGCCTCTTCGTCCAATTGCTGAACCCGTGCACGAAGCTCCTGCTGTCTGAGCTCCGATTGATCGAGCTCAATACGCAGGTCGTCGGCGATGCTGCAGGACGAGGGTTCTCCTAGTTCGCCTAGGTCACCAAGTAGACTGTGACCCAAGTCTGAGATAGGGAGAAACTCTTGTACCTGGAGAGATCATGGAACAACACATCGCTAATCAGGTACTGCTACAGTACTGCACCTTAATGGCCCATATAGAAGCAGCTATGACTATAAGACCAAAACAAAGTGAATGTACAATAACAAAGTGAATGTATAATAACACTGACACTATCTACAAAAGAAAAAAAAAATCCTAGATTAAGGTAGGCAGTTTGTGTACATGTGGGGTATTTTTTATTGTGCGGGTACCTGTGAATGTGAATAGCTGCTAACGAGACTGGTGATGCTGGAGCAGCGACTGGGCGGCTTCCACAAAAAGGCAGGTGAATTGGTTCCTAACGTTCTCCTAGGACACGAAGAACACACCCATTATTGAGGTTTCAGCAAAAGACACAGGTGGCACTTAAAAAAAAAAAAAAAAAAAAAAAGGAGTGAGGGACAATACCATATCAGGGTTTCCCCCAATGTAATCAGTCTAATTATCTGTATTTTTTTTTTATGTATTTTTAAAATAGTTTTTTAAACTAGTAAAATATCAACATTAAAATGGGTAAAATCTTATTTCATGGTAGAGCTGCTGATTGTGTCTCTCACTCACTCACTCACTCAGATTGACAATGGCCCCGTCTGTGAATAGCCCCTCCTCTCCGTGCACTCTCTGAAGCAATACATGGTCACACGCAAGATGTTTTTCTGTTGGGCACAGAAACCCGGTACCACTATGGCACCGGTTCCTATACGATCGGTATCTACTGGACCAAATCACAAGACAGATTTCAGCACTACGCCCGAGCTGCCGATTGAAATATCTGCCCTCCGGTCCTCCGAAACCGGCACACGCGCCTTCACTCCACATTATGGTTTGAAGCGCACTGCTTGAAATCCACTGTTTTCCTCTGTATGACGTGCCGCCAAACAGCCAAACAGCGGCGCTCGTCATGGTCGCTTGGCCAACCAGATAAAAGAGGCGGGTTACACAAGTTTTCACTATCTATATCGTGCTGTTCATACAAACTGTCAGTTATTTGTTAACATGTGAAAAACATATGAAAAGAAATGAATGACAAATGCAGACCTGCCAACCTTGGGAAAATATTGTGAGTACCTCAACAGTGTAACAGGGAGTCTCTGTGGTGTTTGAGTCACTGCAGCTAAATAACTCCATCAGTTATTCACACTGTAGCCGTCTCCTAGCAAGGATAATCACATCGTATGCGAGCTGCTACGGCTAACTATATACAGTTTACAAACTCATATCATTAGGATAAACACCTTGAAATGCATCATCTTGTAAAGTTACAGAACATTGGAATGTCAACCTATAACTCTCACTGAGTTTGAGTAGGACCCAACATATAACTAACATGGTCCAGTTCGAACTTCAAATGAAAGTCCCTTTCACTTTAAGTGCAAATATACATTTATATTATATTTATATGGTACTAAGCATATAAACTGCAATCATTACAAAAATTAAACATAATGAAATAAATGGCTGTTTCTTCTCACTCTCGTTCATTGGAAGTCCTCCTTCCCTCACCGTGCGTTAAACCAAGTGAATCAAATGGAAGGACTCTTTTTACTGAGTGACTCGTCAAGAACTGAGTCTCATGAAAAGAGTCGACTTCTCATCGCGAGCAGAGCTCTGCTGTGACAGCAGTAGATACACAGTCTGCACAATGATAGAATACTGTCAGGCGATAAATAAATAATTTACATTTACCTTGAAGTACCTCCAAACAGCAATCCTTTTCTGTCTTTCGCTCTTTTTTGAGCGTAACTACGCAACTACATTACATTAGGTTAGTATTGGGTTTGAGTTCAGTAGATAAGTGCAGTATCGTGTGTACATCTGACAGGGACAGAATCTGACAATACATCAGACACTGATCGGCCGGTGAAAACCGACCAATTCAGGTCATGGCCGATTTACTGTATATGTTAACATTACGGTCACATTTTTGTGCTTTATTTTAACTCTCCCACTTCCCATTTTATCTCAGAAATGCAGCGTTACACCTCGGTGGATCATAAAGTACCACTCAGTGCTGCTGGGTATCAGTGGATGTTGAGTGAGAGAAGAGGGAGGGCTTACACAACCACAGGTCGTAGCATCTAGTCCAATCCGAGGGATGTCGTTTAAATACCCAATAAATCTTTTAAAAGTCTTTGGTTGTTTTTTTTGCGTAGTTTCACCTGCGTATTCTGACTTAAGAATGTAGTAGTTGGTACACAAAATGCATACAGGTTGGCCGGTCTGCAAATGGGTTTAGTACATAAAAAATTGTCAAAAACAGCCCCGATCAAATTTTTATTTTTATTTTTTTACAAAAAGACGAATAATAAAATAAATAGCCCCGAACCTCTTCATCTGTCCTTCTGATCAAGCATTAAAGCCCTCGAAAACATTTCATTTATTTTAGCTGAATTGGGAAATGGGAAACCCTGCCCAGGGTTTCTTTGACCATGTCATGGTGATTAAAAAGCCAGCGTTTCAGCCTAGTCAGCTTTCAACAGGGCATGAGAGAGGAGCAGCGTCATGTGATCCCTCTGAGCTCAGATTAGGCCTCAGATTAGATTTTGTGAAATGTGGGAGTGACCCAGGAAATACAAATGCAAACACTATTGGATAGGTAGCTCAACTACCCTCTTAATAGAAAACAAAATCACAAAATCTAAACAGACCCAGTTCAAGACAACCAGAGAAGTTGTAAAGTCTTATTGCAGCAGACAGAAAACACCTCCTATAGCGTTCCATGCAGCACCAAGGTCGTATCAGTCTGTTACTGATTAAGTTTCTCTGCTCTACCAGTCTAGTGTAGTACTGATTTTTTAGCAACAATCGCAAAGTCTGCATGACCAAGCTACACAAGACCAAACAACCACTTTTTGAAGAGAACCAACCACTAAGTGAAGAAAAAAGCAGTCAAGGCAATGACACAACATATTTAGTTATCTCACACATTGACATACTGTTGAAATCACATCTGGCAGTTGATTGACTGCAGTAACACCTCTGCAGTGTAGCTGACCTGTCCTTGTGGAAAGGCCTATGTGGGCCGGACAAAACAATGGCTGCCTGAAAACAAAAGAGCCATATGGCCATATGGAATAGGCAACAGTAAAGCCCTTCCATGAGGCCAACCATGGCATCAAACCAGAAGCGGCAACAATTCAAAGACCTTTTCTGAGCAAGAAATATTCTAAATGATGGTCTAAATGATGACTAGAGTCTGAAATTCTCCCCTTAAAAGGATTTAAATATGGCACATTAAACTCTAGGTGTCTCAGACTACTCACTTATAAAATGTATAGCTTATTCTCTATTTCCCATTTTCCATCCCTATGTTTTTTCTTTATGTTCCAATATCACTGAACACATCTACAAATGTGGAACTTCTAAATATTATAGCCATTATTTGTAAGTCTGTGTGACTGTTTTCAAGGTCGTTTTATGGCTTGAACTTCACAGTGTCACATATCCAACCACTGAGGCCTAACACACACTCATATGGATCACACGACGCTGCTGCCTTAATGAAAGCCGAATAGCACCCTATTCCGTCCTTGTGCTCAGAAGGAAAATATTCCAATTTTCAGTTGTCATTCCAAAACCGCTCTATCTACTCTAAATAATTTCATTCATCTACTTTTGGTAGCCTATGATTTGTGTTTGAACTTCAGAAACGGACACAGTGTAATAATGGCGACCAGAAGCAACTCCAGATTGAGCGTGAAATAGATGTATACATTTAGCCAGCTTTGTGACATGCCAGGACTTCCACGCTTTGTGACATGCCAGGACTTCTACACTGTGAGGTAAGTGCTGGAAGTAAGTTAAGGTAAGTTTCATTTTGGAGGATTTAAATATATATTTAAAGTTCAAGTTCAAGAGATACATATACATACGGTCATACATATATGCAGTAAAATGTCATGACACCCGGTGATTATGCACAATAATCTCTAAATACAACACAGACATTTATTTCTATTATATATTTACAGAACCCAGAGTCGCAATTGTGGCGCCTGCGTGAGCACCTTGTGACGATTGCGCACATTTTAGTATTTTTAGAGCTTATAGAGGTTATTGTGCATAATCACCGGGTGTCATTTCACTGCATATATGTATGCAATGCTGCATGTATGTATGTATAAGTGACAAATCATTTCTTGAACTTGAACATTTACTTTGACCATGTTTTCCCTAATTGTATTAAATGTATTACTTTGTGTGTTTACCTTAATTCCTCTCTGTGATGCAAATGATCTGAATTAAATTAAATCAAATTCATAGTCCCATTGAAATCTATGATTGTAAACACTTCTTAGGCCGATCTTCAGACTACGTGATTCTGGGCTGATTTTCCGCTCGCCGACAGGTTTTTGGAGATTGCCCCAGATCGGCGGAACATCAAGAGCGCACTCACGTGAGCGACGAGCATGTGGTGTGAGCTGCTCACGACGCGATTCGACTGCTTGCAGAGTGCGGCGAGATACGTCGTGTCGGGCTCAAGTCGGGATTGACTGACTTAAATTCTGCTATTTATTTTTTAACAGTGATCAAGAATAAAATAAATAATCCTGTCCCGCGCATGGTATGGAAACTAAAATTGTAGTTTGTTTAGTTTGTATATATTTGTCTGTGGTGGCGGCTCACATAACAGCTATATGTTTTCATCCCAAATCCTGAATCTTAGTCACGTGACAATTGGTTTACATTTCTGCTTCCTTGTTCTCTGTGGGAAGTGAGAGTGTGGAGTGTGTGTTTGAGTTTGTGTGTTTGAGTTTGTGTGTGTGTGTGTGTGTGTGTGTGTGTGTGTGTGTGTGTGTGTGTGTGTGTGGAAGGAAGGTGTGGGGGGGTATACATTAAAAAAATTACGTATTCTAAAATAAGGTTATTACTTTATTTGTAAGTAAAAGTTGCTGCCAAAAAGAAAAGAAAGTAGAAGAAAACACCTATCCCCAACCAAGTAAAAAAGATTTGAAATATGACTCAAGTTGTGAATTTCAGACTTATCAGTGAGTGAAGTGTTACTTTGGGTTGTTAAAACACCCATCGCTGGGACAATTTTAATTTCAAATGAGCTTTTACAGCAGCACACAAGTCCCACATGTTTATCCCCATTAAACGTCTCATTCAAATCAATTTACAGATCATCTCCAACTCCTGGTGGAGGAACTATTATCTGCTGGTTCCATTATCACTGCCGAATTCTTCACCAAGGCATCTCCCGCAATCATCAAGGACCAATTAAGGCAAGGATCTTCTCTTCACATCGGAAGGGAAACCCTCGTCTAACAAATGTGTAAATATGTCTGTTCGGGGAAAGGTTACCTCGCAAAAGTTGGCCAGTCGGCGTCGAGGTCATGACCCCTGGCCGCCACGTCAAATTGGATCTGGTTGAGCTCATAGAGGTGGTTGATGATGTCGGCAGTGAGGTGGGACTTGACGAGGGGACTGCGAGCGTAAAACCAGTCGCTGCATGGGGAGATGACGCAACAGCACTTTAAATACCGCACACAAACCCACAGGACGTCCAACTCAGGAGGATTGAGGAAGCTTCAAACAGAAAAGGTCCTCCAGGGTGAGGTCTCATTGAAGAAGTGGTAATACTCTTGTGGCAAGAAGTTAGACAAAAAACGGGAAGGGAGAAGTAGGAGCTGAGAAGTACTTCCTTAAAAAGATAAACAATTACACAAATTATTCAAGGAAACAAGACTTGACCCGAAGTGATGATTACTGGAAACGGGAAATGCACTCACTGTATATGTTCATTCAGATATCATTAGAGCTGTCACAATTACCACACAATCGCTCGATCACAATTATTTGAGCCGACTGCGATACTTTTGTAAACTTAGGAAGGTTCCATAATTGTGTTTCCATTTTTCTTCCTGTATTTCGGCAACACATGTACTTTCGATATAGGCTGGTTCTCCAACTTTGGCCCGGATTCAATGCATTGAGGAAATTAAAGCGTCTTTTTCCCCATTCGTTAACAACTCAGAATTTCCCCAGATGTTCTTGACGGTGCCACCTAAATGTACCCTGTATCCATCCATCCATCCAACGCGGAGAAGGAGATGGGCCCCATCTCTGGCCTGTATTTCCATTTCATATGGGGGTTCCTGTAGATTGGTCCAATGCGTGAATATTTATTGTTATGTTATTGCAATGGGTATTTGTAATACACCCTCCAGGAATTAATGAAGTGATATTGTATCTTATTACAGCCAGTAAATGAAGTGGACATCAGGGAAATATCGATTTATATTCTATTCACTCTATATTGCGGAATGGTAATTTCTACTTCAAACAAAATACCACGAAAGTGATATGGAAGCTTTGCACAACATCTGACTGTATTATGCTCTGTGCCTCGGTACAAGAACATATACCACCGCTTTTACCAGAATCTCAACATTAACTCAACTCTCCACAAGAGTGACCATAGAGGCTACTATGGTCAATTGTTCGACAAAAATACATAGTTTTATCATATGAGAAATACCATATGATATTTTTGATTGTCACCCTGCCTTATTAGACATGCATTTGTGTGAGTGCGCCTCTCTCACCTTGTCACCTTGTGGTTGATGAAACACTGCTGCAGAGTGTCAGCTAGCCGCTGGTGCACCAGGGAGTAGCGGATGAAGGCTCTTCCTTTCCCAAGCGAAGTCTTTAGCTGGAAATATACACACAAACAAAGATGTATAGCTACATATTTAAGCTGCTGCGACGGGGATCGGCCTCTAAAGAAAACACTGTAAAAACCTGTTTGATAACAGCGTGACAGGTCTTTTGATGACACATCACAGCTCTTTTCTTGGTTTGCAAAGTCTTTGGTCATGACAGGGACCAAACTTTTCGGTGCTTGGATACAAGCGGCATTGGTAGTGGGGAAAAAAAAAGCATAACATTTCACAGCATTTCCTCTTCATCTGTAAAGGTCAAGATTGCACAAACAACAAATTTGCAGTACTGTATCGGCCTGGAGCTCCCCAAGCTCCTCGACGGCAGATGGAAGGACTTAACTAAGGGAACAGGGACAACTACTTACCATACGGACACCAGCTGGAGACTCCCACATGAATGTGACTTACTACTGAAAAACAGTGTCGTATTCCAAGTAAATTGCCATTTTACGGTAGCAAGACACATGTAAGCTAATGGTGCCCCCTATGCTTATTAACAACTGGCAGGTTGTTAGTTAAGTCGACGAGTCGAATCATCAGACGACTCGTTGTTGACGAGATCCGTCAATCGACTGAGGTTCTTCAAGTTTAATAGCCTTTTTTTTTTTTGGTCAGTCAGTGTGCATTACAATAACAGGATAAAACAGTTAGAAGCTTACAGAAATGCACAGGGATCACATTTCAATGAGGAATTATAAATAAGGGGAATCATAAATATATTTATATACTTCCACATTCGGACACGGCCGCAAACACGGCTCTCCACGCGGCCTGATCACGGAGAGCTGTGCCCTGTTCCGCCAAATAAAACCACTAAAAGCAGTGTGTTTTTAGCGGTTTTATTTGGAGGAACGGAGACAGGGCACAGAGGAACGGGGCACAAGCGACCGCTCTGCTACCTGCTCGTCAGTTCCTCAGGGCACACAGGCATGCAGATAATTAAATAGATTCAGGCCATTTTGACAAACAGTTCTTCTTCACTTATTCCTCCACAAACTTCTTAAATACCTTTCACATAGCATTTTCTTGATTAGTCGGAAGATATTTTTATACTAATATTTAACAAGAAATAAAGCAGTACAGATCATCTTCAGCAAATGGTGTAAACCAAGTCTCTTACCGCAATGGATTCCCTGCAGCAACGGTGATAAGGACACTCAAATGTAGGGACGTAAGAAACAAAACAACCAAACCATTTACCGGTACCAAGTCCTACCTGGCTGACCGCGGGATTACCGAGTTGTTTACATAGTCAGTGTGTGCGTGTGTGTGTACTGTACAGGATTACCTCGGGGATGGATTTAACAAAGCGGATGCCATCGTTCGTTCCCTTGATCTTGGCGAGGCAGTCGCAGAAGTAGTCCCAGTAGTCCTTCCTCTGACCGAGAAACGTTGTCTTCTGTTTTTGGTCAAACTGGGGGAAGAAAGCCCAAATTAGGGACGTACAAATACAAAACATCACATACTTGACTTGACTTTCAATTTCCTATTTTAAGGCACTCCGTTGTGCATTGATATAAATAAATGCACCTTTCCTTTCTGGATGAATGAGTTTTTGATTCCGTCCGTTCATCCTCCATTTATACTATTTGCAAGCAGAATTCTAATCAAACCAAATCCAATCAGTCTTAATTTATAGAGCACTTTAAAAAAGATAAAACAATTGTGCTCCAATGTGCTTAAAGAGGCCAGGGACACAAATAGAGACACAAAAAAAATGAAAACATAGAAAGCAAAGCAGAAACAAAACAACACGCTTTGTGTTATTTTGTATTTTTTTTGGTATTTGTGTTTTATATGCGCTTTGCATACAGATGGCGATGTGAATTTAAAAAAGGTATAAAACTACAGGAGTGGGTTAATCATTTATGCATACAAAAGAAAATAATAACATTTTTTCAAAATTTTTTAAAGATTCAACAGAATCAGCA
The DNA here is from genome assembly GCF_960531495.2 of Zeus faber. Classification (NCBI taxonomy): domain Eukaryota; kingdom Metazoa; phylum Chordata; class Actinopteri; order Zeiformes; family Zeidae; genus Zeus; species Zeus faber. The sequence continues at coordinate 19,141,144 of NC_137196.1, read as the reverse complement.
GATTGGATATTTTCGGGAAGGTTGATCCAGAGTCTTCGTGCTGCAGTTGAAAAAGCTAAACACCAAAATGGTTCTTATACCAAACATGGTCTACAATGAATCCCTTGCCAGCAGACCTGGGAGGTCTCGCAGTGCTGTGGGGGGTTTAAAGCTCAGCGATGTAGCAAGGGGCAAGACCGTGGCGGGCCTTAAAAACAAACAAAATAATTGTAAAATGAATGCTGAAATGAACAGCAAGTCAGTGCAGAGGTGTTGCTGATGTGGTCTCTTTTTCGGGTCTAGCATCAGCATTTTTCACCAGCTGCAAACGGTGGGTGGAGGCCTGATTGATGCCAAAATACAAAGCATTGCAGTAATCGAGACGTGAGGAAACCAGTGTGTGAATGACTAGTTCTAATTGCGAAAAAAGACAGGAATTACCTGATTTTGGCGAGAATTCTGAGTTGAAAGAGACTGGATTTCATGATGGAGCTGATTTTTTGGTCAAATTTTAGGCAAAGTTTTTAGTATGCAGTCTGATAAAGGAGGATAGCTGATTCGAGGTTCCTGTACCTGCTGGCTAAATTAATTTCACGCTCAATCTGGAATAATATATTATTATTTATTTCCGTCTATTATTTCAGTCTTGTTTTCGTAAAATTTGAGAAAATTGTGCTCTTTTTAAAGGGGACCTATTTCACAAATGATGTCACCAGGGGATGGCATATGGGGCACGTGGGGACCTGCGCGACGTCGTGGAGCGAGGTGACTTGGCATTCCCTGGATGGGATGGGAGATCAGCGTTTTGCCGTTTTATTTCTGATATTTTGGCCAAAATTGATCCACAGCACAAGTCAGATGTGAAATTCAAAGTCTACCAATTACTTTTTGCCGCAGAGACCAAATGAAAATACGCAAGCAGCTCACTGAGTTTGGTGATTTTATTGTAAATTAACAGGGTCTTTGTAAAGTTCAGTTTACAAATAAAAGTTATTTATTGGCAATTTATTTTTAGAGAATCTTGCAATGAGAGAGAGTAATTACACATTGTGACTCCGTTCAGTAGTTCACCAAGTTCCTCTGAGATAAAATTCTGAGCGGGACATAACCTCAAACCCACTCTCCTGTCTCTGCATGGAACTGGCGGACAGAGCAGCTCCTTTTGGCGCATTTGTCGGTTTAACCATCATGAACAGCAATTCCTCCTCGGCAAAAACAAGCACTGATGTTGTGCGTGCAGCCATGTTTGCTGTTTAGTAGGCCTGGGCAATCGTGCAAAATCCTCCAATCTTCCAATATACGATTTTATGGGGGGCCGAATACGTCCGCACAGTGGGGTTCACGCGCGCATTGTATGTAATGTCATGCGGCAAACGCAATCTCCCCGTTCCAGAAGTGCAGGATGAATTATTTACAAGTAAAGCATTTACACAAAAACAGGTACACGCAGGGGGAGGGTGTCCGAGCAACTGCCCCATAGACCCCACGGCACCCTCTTTACCAGGCGCTTTTTATAATTTATTTTAAATGAATGGGTGTCGAGGTAGCGGATTGTCTGGGCAAAATATGTTCATGAGGAATTCCTCATGAACCTCGGTGCACCTATGATGTGGCAAAAATGCCTAGAAACAGACCTGGGGGGTCCATGTGCCTTTCCTTTTATTCTTTAAGCACCTGCCCCTAAAAGTCTCTGTACGGGTCTGTAGAGAGAAAGTGAGACCTGATCGCCAGTGGCTACTCCACAGCTCTGAGGGGAAGAGCCTCCCTTTTCATGGCACATAAAAAAAAAACTAAAAAAAACGTCTGCCATCAACTACCTCCCAAATCTACGACTTAATTGTAAATTGGCCAAAGCCTCCTGTTCAGCGCTCTTCTTCGTTTACTACTTCCTGCTTCACACAGTACTTTCTCTCTACTGCCACCCGTGGTTTCTCTGAATACTGCAAGGGAGAATGTGCCAGTTAAAAACACCGTGCGCTCACGCTGACGTGAAGGTATAACTAGGGCTTAAGCCTCTAATCCGTCCAGTTCCAGGATGGTCTGTTTAGTGGGTGGCGCCACAAGGTCCCTAGTTCTATGAGCCAATAGGGCTTGAGCACGAGTTCCGGTTTCTGTGAGCCAATGAGGTTTGAGCTTGAGTTCCGGGTTCTGTTGTATGAAGGCTGTAAACTTTCACTTATTTCACCTTATCAGTCCACCAAAATCTGTTTCTGAACAAACTTGAGGCGAAAAAAAAAAGCAACCCGGTGGCTGAATCTTCACTCATGTCAGATCTAAAAGGCCAAATTTAAAAGTTTGTTTGACTTTGCGTGATCCGTGCACAGAGGCTCAACATTACAGACAATACAAAATTATTTTTTCAATACTTACATTTTCATCGTCTGAGGTTTTGTCATGGACAGTGGTATTAATTGTTATTATATTTTGTTTGCAAATATTTATTTTTAAGTGACAGCTTTTTTATATTTATTTATAAAATAAAATATAACATTCATATATGCAACATTTTATATGATACAGGACACACTATGTGTTTTTTTATACCTGGTAGATTAAATTCTCAAAAAATATTCACACGAGTTCTGACCATTTGGGCTATATGTCGCTAGGTAATACCGTACTGTACATGGAAAATGCTTTCAATCAAACTAAATGGAAGTTTTGGGAAATTGTTTGTCTTGGACCATCTTCATGTGAACTTAAATTCAACAGAAATAGAACTTGGGACTTTGAAATTTTTACAGCAGTGCATGGAATTAATCTCACCATGGATCCCAAATACCTCCGAAATCTTCTTCCACACATTTTTTTTTAAATTACATCTCTCTAAATGAATAGCGTAACATCATAAAGCACGGGGAAACCGGCTACTACAACAATAACCTCTTCCTCCATTTTGGGAACAAAAGTCCTGTAGGAAGGAACTAAAGTCAAGGGATCACGGTATATTAATGGGATGCATAACCGCTGAAATGCATAATCGCTGCCCCGCGTCACAGATAATTACCATTAAGTTGACCTCCAATCAACTTTCTCCCGTCGACAAGACTCGCCACCTCCCATTGGAAATGAATGACTTCCAGCCGCTTTGTCGCTGTGCGTCACATCTGGTGTGGGCGGGTCGGTGTAAGAGTAAGTATCGCCAAACACAGCCATAGTTCGTCGCGGGGGGCACTGGGCACTGGTTTAACTGCACGACGACTGCGGGTCAACCACGAACGACCGCTTGTCAGGTAAAGATTGACGAGTGAAATGGTTGGATACGATTCACAACTTAAAGATGATTGA
>NC_137196.1:19117877-19132877 GCF_960531495.2 Zeus faber | reverse complement strand
GTGCGTAAAGTAATGCATGCATTGCAACCACTTTTGCAATGAGATCATTCTACTGCAGTCAAATTTGTAAAAGTTGTGTTTTTCAATTTGTACAACAATTTGTTGTTTTTTCACTCCATCTGACAATAACCTGTTCATTTAGGTTTTTTCTTTTTTAGGAACAAATTGCTCGAGGAGAACCAAATATGTCGACAACTGCCCTTGCTCTCCAAGAATCAACTACTCTAGTATGGATTACTATGAATTATGACTCTAGTATGGATGATGGTTATTATTCAAGCGACTATGAAAGTGAACTGTGTGTTAAGGAAGACATAGTCCATTTTGGAGCAACATTCAACCCAATATTCTTCTCTGTTGTGGTGGTCCTCAGTCTGCTCGGCAACATTCTGGTTCTGATGATTCTGGCCAAGTACGAGAACCTCAGGTCTCTCACCAACGCCTTCATCCTGAACCTGGCTGTGTCGGATCTGATTTTCACTGCCGGCTTGCCCTTCTGGGCCTACTATTACGTGTACGGCTGGAATTTAGGGGAGCCCGCCTGCAAGATGGTTTCGTTTTTCTTCTACGTGGGCTTCTACAGCAGCGGCATCCTCCTCATCATGATGACTGCCCACCGTTACATCGCCGTGGTGCGTCCCCTGTCCCAGCTCCTGTCCCCCACGGGTTTCTCCAGCGCCCTGGCGTCCTCGTTCATCTGGACCCTCAGTGCCCTGGCAGCCACGCCCGCCCTGGTCTTCACCAAAGTCCTGAACCAAACTCACTGTGATTACGAAGACGACAAGTGGCGGTTGATAGGAATCTACCAGCAAAATATTCTCTTCTCGGTGACTTTGTTGGTCTTCTGCTTTTGTTACTCTCAGATCTTGTGGCGGCTGCTGCGCACGCCAGTGCGGAGGAGAAGGCACAAAACCCTGAAGCTCATCTTCACGCTCGTCGTCGTTTTCTTTGCGGGCTGGGCGCCGTACAACGGCGTCATCTTCGTGATGTCGCTGTCATTCGGGCCGGCGGCGACGGCCGATTCCGCCGCGCTCTCAAACCTGTGCCAAACCCACAGCAAGCCGCTGGACTACGCTTTTTACATCACCCGGCTCATCGCCTTTGCCCACTGCTGCCTCAACCCCCTGTTCTACGTGTTCGTAGGAGTCAAGTATCAGAACCACTTGAAGAGGATGCTGAAACACTGGGACCTCGGCAGGGACCGCTTCCGCAGCCGGAGCAGCCGGAGTAGCCGGCACACGGTCACATCCCTGACCAGCGGGGAGGAGTTCTCGGTGTAGTGGACTCGTGGCGGCTTCTTTCAACAATCCAACGAGGCTTTTCTACACAATCATTCAGCCTGTGTAGCCTGTTTCATAGCCAGGGGGTGTAAAGTAACAAAGTAAAAATACTTGTGTTTTTTTGGGGTGTATCCATACTTTACTTGAGTTGTTACATTTCCGGCCGAATTTTACTTTTACTTCACGACATTCAGCCCAAAAAAGTTGACTTTTGCCCCATTTCATTTCCCCTGAACAAAATGAAATCGGAGGATGGTGTTCGTGAAAGGCAGCTACATCTTCATCTCAAACGAACACAGTCCACGTTCAGAGTTGCCAGGTCTGCGGTTTTTTAAAGCAGGTTGTAGTTTTTGTTTGTTTTTTTTGTCCGTGGGTTTGGTTCAGTTTAGTTTAAACAGGTTGTTATTTTATCAGTTTTTTATCCGTGGGTTGGGTGATGGCCGGGTTTGTCATGGAGACCTGGCAACCCCGCCCGTGTTCGGTTTAGTTTAAACAGGTTGTTTTGGGGGGTTTTTTGTCCGTGGGTTTGGGAGACGGCTGGGTTTGTCATGGAGACATGGCAACCCTGCCCGTGTTCAGTTTAGTTTTTGCGGCATTGCTATCGAACTAGCACAGGCGTGTCCCAGAGAGCCACCACGAGAGCAGCGTGTTGGCAAGCCACGCCCACAGCGACAGCCACCTACGGCACCTGCACCTGCACCTTCACCTGTACGGAAAAATATGGAAATATTGGCAACCAGGATAAAATCAGCAGAATGAGCTCTGCAAAAAAAGCTCACCTAAGACCTGCACTCAAGCAGTATTCGAATGAGTAACTTTCACATTTACCAAGGTACCAGTGCATTGCACTGCTGCCTCACAGCAAGAAAGTCCTGGGTTCGATTCCTGCCTGGGGAGCTGTTGGCACCGTGCTCCGGGCGAGTTGTCTCCCAAATAGGAGCCTTTCTGTGTGGAGTTTGCACGTTCTCCCCGTGCTGCCATGGGGTTTCCTCTACCTAACCTCAGTAAGGAACCCCACCAAAAACATGCACTCATCGTCTGACCAGCGATGGACACTCGTCCCTGGGCACGTCAACGAATGCTGCCCACTACTCCTGGCTGCCCCCCAGAGGAAGGACAAGCCAGGATGGATTAAATGCAGAGGTCTCATTTCACCGTCCAAGCGTGTGTTGTGTGATAATTAAAGATTCTTATTTTTTCACGGCACGTTCTCCTTATGATGAACTTTCATTTCTTGTTTTTGTTTGGTGATAGTTCTGTTTTTCCTACACATTATTATATCCTTTGTTTATCTCAGCAATTTATTGAGTTTAATAAGACCAGCAAATTATTTTAGGGTTTTGTGTGATTTGCAGATATTTCGAACATGATTGTCATCATCGATGTGTGATGTATGATGCTTTTAATTCATTAAATTCAAAGTCATTTTTATCTATTCCTGTGCTTTAGTTTGTTTGTATTTTTAGATCGAATCCTTTGAAAGTGAAATTACAAACCTCCAGCCAATTAGAAACACAACTTGTTGATTCCTACAGAATCTACAGACGGTCGTCCTTGCTACCATCTGGCAGACGATGGGGAGGAGGGGCGTCATGCCCGCGCGCCCCACCACATTTTTGATATGTGGAGTTTTGATGCAAAGAGAATGTTGCTCACCGTTGCTGCCCACTCGGACCCGTGGTCAACCGCACTGCGACGGGGGGAAAGTAGGACGTTCCTCCCGCCTTTACTTGGAAATAGGTGAAATAAGAGAAGTGAGCCGTTTCAGAAATTGAGGAAACGTGCATCTTGCATGCGCACGCGCTGGCTCCGCTCACTCCCTCCCTCCCTGTCTTTTTTTCCCCCCTGGTTCTCTGTAGTTCAAAACCACGTTAAATGTGCTAAAATATATAATGATCTACCCAAAGGGGGTGTTGTTCACCCCCCTACCCCCACCACCAACAGAATTTTGGCCTTGCATGACCTCCCTGCACTGTACAGGAGCATGGCCATCACTACACTTGATTACACCACTACACACAAAAACCTACATTAAATAGTGCACTATTCCACAGAGCGCTGCTATTCAACCAGGACCTATACACAGATCTCACTTTACATTTGTGTACTGCTCTCCTATTCCATTTTTATTCCTTATTTGTCTCCTTATTCTTACTATAGTTTATTTATTTATTTATTTTTTTGATAAGGCTTTTCAGAGCTGTCCTGAGCTGATCTACTTATATATAAAAAAAAAAAAAAAAACCTGATACTGAACTGAATAACATAGACACCAAGGCGTTCCTGTGACTCAAGGAACTCAAGGAAAGAGGAAGAACGACTGGTTTTGCTCGTTATTAAATGGTGCCACTTCACAATCGGGGTGAGTCGTTATTTCTGCGCCCTCAGACACAATTTTACTATTGTTTATTTAAAATATTTTTGATAACTGATGGCTAAACATGCTTTTCTGCATGATGTTTTCTAACTTTTTCTTTCATTTAGAGACTGTAGGCTAATTGAGACTTAACAATCTTCCACTCCGCGTCCACGTTTTCAAGAGCCTCTAGACATGGACCTTGATTGTGATTTTGCGCCTGTTTCCTATGAAGACGCTTGCAACTACACGTTGAACGGCACCGTGGAGTACTCCGGTGACGGCGGGGGAGCGGAGTATCTCTGCCCTCATACGCTGGACTTCGGGACGATCAACGCGGCCCTCTTCTTCCTCATCTTCGTCCTCAGCGTCGTCGGCAACAGCCTCCTCCTGTGCGCCCTCGTCCGCTACGAGGACCTGAAGAAGGTCACCAACCTGTTCATCCTCAACCTCGCCTGCTCTGACCTGGTCTTCACCGTCACCCTCCCGTTCTGGGCCGTCTACCACCTCTGGCACTGGGTCTTCGGCGACTTCGCCTGCAAGCTTCTGACCGGCGCTTATTTCGTGGGGTTGTACAGCAGCGTCTTCCTCCTGACGGCGTTGACGCTGGACCGCTTCGCCACAGTCGTCGTCCAGTGGCCGAACCAGCTCGCGAAAAGGCGGGGGATCGCCGTGGGAGCCTGCGTGGCGGCCTGGGCGGTGAGCGTCGCCGCCTCCCTCCCCGACGCCATTGCCTCGAAGGCGGAAGTCCATTTGCACGGGTACCTGATGTGCGAGGCCCCCTACGTCAGCCAGGAGGGCAAGGAGGACGCGGTGGGATATTACCTCCAGGTGGCCCTGCTCTTCATCCTCCCCTTCGCCATCATCGTCTTCTGCTACGCCGCCATCCTCCGGACGGTTCTGCAGACCACCAGGAAGAAGCACAGGACGGTGGTGGTGGTGCTGTGCATCGTCGTGGCCTTCGCCGTTTGCTGGGGACCCCTCAACGTGCTCATATTTATCAGGTCCGTGCACAACCCCGAGTGCGACGCGAGCAACCGCTTCGACCTGGCCTTCGAAATATGCCGCCTTTTGGCCTATTCCCACTGCTGCGTGAACCCCTTCCTCTACATGTTGTCGCGGACGTTCCGGGGGCATCTGCTCAACCTCGTCCGCTGCGGAGACGCCCACGGGAGGCGCAATGGCGGGAATAGAGCCAGTCGCCAAAGCCTTTCCAACTTTAGCCCAGATGAGGCTGCGAAGGTCCAGCCTGCAGAAAACTGCCGCAGTTTGGACATGTTGGAGATAAAGGAACTGCTGTGAGGTGCGTTCACATCATTCGTATCAGACCTGAATCATTCATAGATGTATGAAGGATGTGAAACATGATATGATTCATGTTTTTTTCGAAACATAATATATGGTCAATCTTATTAAGCGAGAGGTTTTATCATATTTTCTCATATTGCCATCTCATTATACTCTCCATGCACATTACCCAATGGTAATTAGCATTCACTTGTACTTGTATGAGGATGAAATTTACAGATAAAGTTATTTTGGTATAGAGATTTGAAGCAACGATTTAATTGGAAGATTCTGAACCAGAATTTTACATCCATGGAAGGCAGAGTGTGCAGGAATGACGGCAACAAACTCCTTTATAATTAATTGCGGTAATCCAATTTATACTCCAGTAGGAATTCTCCATTATATGTAATCTCACTATTCTCTGACCCAATCAATGGACAGAGTGAGACACACACGCACGCACACACACACACACACACACACACACACACACACACACACACACACACACGGTCCTGATGTGTGTGTGAGGGTGTGTGGGCTGATCGGGTACAGCTCTGTAAGCTAATGTTACAGCACTTATATCTGTCTCTTGGGGTAGATTAAGCTTAATTAACTAAGCCATCCAGCATGCTTGGATGATTGGCTACATGTCAAGGGCAGAGCAGTCATTGGTGTGTGCTCATATTCCCTGCCAGGCACTTGGGCAGCGTTTTGCAGGTATTGTATGTGTGTGTGAGTGTGTGTGTGTGTGTGTGTGTGTGTGTGTGTGTGTGTGTGCGTGTGTGCGTGAGTGCGCTTGCGTGTGCTTGCGCGTGTGTGCGTGTGTGTCTTATTTGTCTTATTTTGTGTTTTTAATGATCGCAAAGGTAACAATGTTAGGCCCAAAATTCACGAAAGGTTTGAAGTTTCTGTCATGTGCCAAGCTGCTAATTTTTTGAGCATGTTAATTTACTCAATTATACTTACTCAGTTATTTTCGAGGAGGGTGCAGCTATGATAAGATCTAAGATCATAAGATAATAAAACAGATAAGATAACACGTTATTAATAGTTTATTTATGACGCGTTATTAACAGTACAAAGTAATAACAAAGCAAAAATAACACCATTAATTAATTCATTAATTAACACCTTACATTACTTATTTTAGAGACCAAACATACACCTCAGCCAAGGCACAATACAGATTTTTGGCTATTGTCTCTTCAAAACCGCCATGGAAATTTGGACTATATTATCTAAATGAAAAGTATCTCAATTAAAAGCTGACACCCGTGCACTATTAAAATTAGATCTTAGATTAGATCTGCATATCTTAAGGTTTCAAATGAGCCTAGTTGTCCTGCTGTGGGTAATGACATTTTCAATTATGACATGTTCATGGGGTAAGATGTCTGTTTTGGGATTGATGGCTGTGTCTTAACAGCCCGTGGTGTTTTACAGCGATGCCCCAGCATGGAGAAAGTTAAAAAACTTCAAGATTCATTTAGAGTATTTTTTTTTTTCCTACTCTTGTGAAACTCATGCGGAAATGCAGAAATGTTGAATGTCAGCGCCCTGTTTCTTGTGACAGGGATTGTGAGAAACAAGAGAACATTTTATGAATCATCATCATCATTTGCCTTCTTAGGAAATGAAGAGTAAATATATAATTTATTTGCAAGAAAATAACTAATGCACTGCAAAGAGCTAAAACAGAGAAATAAATTCCGCAATTGCTTCAGTGCGATGCATAGGCCCAAGACTTGCTATTACTTATCTTGGAGCTGAGACAACCTGTTTCCCCAGACTTGAACATTTTCTTTGCAAATGATGTTGTTGTTCGATGTTTAGCCACGAGCTAAACAGCTGTTGTTGTTTTGCTGTTTTCCTGTGGTACTCGCCTTCTATGGCCCTCGCATTCCCACTCTGCTCTCCTCTTCTCCAGGGCAACTCCCCCTCCTATCTCACAGTGATATCTTTCTTTAATTGCAATGATGTGAAATGATAATTACTGCAACCATATGTGAAACTAATTGATGCCTTGGATGTGTAAATGCGGGTACTTTGTGCACATTGCTAATAAAAATGGCATTGCCTGTTAATAAGGACTGTCAGGGATATGCACGCAAATCAATCAAGCGTGTCGCAGCCTATATCTTTACAAACAAGAGCGTGTAACTCATAATGCACAGACATACAGGACTTAATCCACATCTGACATTTAACATATTCCATCTAGCTGTCGTGGTTTGGCTAAATTTGTCTTGGGGATTTAAGATAAATTGAGCATTGTGAGTACATGAATAACATATCATTCAAATATGTTGATAAGAAATGTGAATTTTCATGTTATTTTAGGAAATTAAAAAAGAATCACATACGCACTAACTCCTGGTGATTTTAATTTGCAATTTCAACTTTCACCGCTAGAGGGCACATGAGTATTTATTGCTGCGACTCAAATAAATAATAATAATTGTGTCATTGTGTGAACCTGATTGGGACACATTTTACCAGACACATTAATAAAAATTAAAAAAAAAACACACACACACAAACACACACAATCAAGAGAAAATATGATCCAACGGCGAATATTTGAAGCTCCTTTGAATCCTTTTTTTCCCCCCCAATTTTCTTTACTTACTTGGCATTGTGTTTTTTTCTATTCTGTGTTTGGCCTTTGCATGCGTGCCCCAGCTGTATAATAGATCAGTAAAAACAAAACAAAAGAAAGCAGCAACAAAAAGCAGGATCATTGTAACCCTTTTTTTTTTTTTACTTGCTGTTGGCAGCTTGCAAAACACTGTGATCAACTACCATGGAGACTTAATTAACATATTAAACATCTGTCCCTTTCACACCAGGCCTACTGTACGGTCTTCCTCCGCTTCAGACAGACAGTTGATAATAGACATATGCGTCCCGATGTTTTTTCACAAAATTCCCTCACATACCCTCCTCCCGCTTTTGGACTTTTTTGAGTTGATTTCTCACTTTTTACAGTGGCCTTTTGAATTCGCCCAGGAATCCCCTCCACCGGCCTTGCAGGGCGGCCTTCCGTTGTTCATGAAGCCGTCGCTGCTTTCACCGTCAGTATACCGCGCTCCCTTTTTTTAACGGTCCTCATTCGGGACAAGCTGTCGTCTCCCTCCGACTCACCGTCTTCCCAGGTCGCCGCAAACACCCGCCGCTCGTCTGTTCCCCACCTCCTCCCTATTGTTTTAGTCGTTTAGAGCCCTCTTTTTGGCCAGACCCCGACCGAAAGTGGACCGAAGTGATTTTCAATACCACGGTGCATGACTAATGGCAGAAACATGTTAAAATCATTGCAGAAATGTCCTTGGGAAGACAAATGAATTTTCAGCAGAATAATTAACTTAATTAACAAATTTGCATGCATATTCATCAGGGCCATTGAAGTCTTTCCAGCTCAGCTTGATGAACGTTACTGTGTAATAACCAGCTCATTTACATTCTGCTATCCAACGCCATTTGTGTGGATTACGGGGGGAAAAGGCAACGCGCATCCGCGTTTATGCACGCGTAGTTTGGGCGTGTCGGCGTGGATGTGCACCCGCCCGGCTCCATACGTATGTGAGCACATTCCCTCTCTGCTCATAACGTGTCACCGGGCGAAGCTTGATAAATTGATTTGACGTGGCGCAGGTACGCCAGGTACACACCCCGTGATCGTCCCCAGCTGCCAGTCTCCAGCTGCCAAACATTTCTTTTTTGTAGACGTACGCACACACACACACACACACACACACACACACACGCACACATGCACACACACACAAGAAATAAACTTCCTGTGAATGTGACTGGAAAGGCCCGAATCTACACCAACACACACACACACACACACACTTAATGTGTTAATCTGGTTGTGTACGTGTGTGTGTGTGTGTGTGTTTGCATGTGTTACACCCCTATCTCCTTGTATCTCCCCCACCCCCTTCCTCCACCACTCCCCCCACACTCCCACACTCCCACCCCCACCCCCACCCCCCCGTTCCCTCTGGTGGGCAGTTCTTGGCACTGATCCGCAGTCGTAAAACTCTCCTGGGTTGCCAGACTGTGTGCTGTTAAAAACGCAACCCCCCCTCCCCTCCCGAGTACCCTCGCCGTACCCCCGCCCTGTCTCTGCAGGGCAATCTTTAAAGGCAGCAAGGTGTGACGGCACAGACTGGCAGCTTGGCAGCCATGCCCGAGGATACCAGCACTCCGTCAGCCGTGAACGGGCACCATTGCACGGGCTCGCCTAACTAATGCACCCGCCGTATACATGTGCCATTCTCATGCCTCATCTGTGCCAGCCATAGACAAAGGAATTCATTAAAACATCTCACATGGTGTGTGTTGTTTTTTTTTTTGTTTTTTTTTTTGCGGGGACATAGGTAATTATGAATTTCATAGGAGCTAAGGTAATCCGGGGAGAGATTAGACTTGGGTAAAGTCGATTAGATTCACTAGGCCACGCGCGTGTGTGTGTGTGTGTACGTGTGTGTGTGTGTGTGTGTGTGTGTGTGTGCCCTCGATCCGGTCGGCCGGCGAACGGAGTGAGAACTTATTTCGCAGGTGCCCCGCTTTGGATATGTCTCACTTGTTATAACAGTGTATTTTCTTATTCTTATCATGACCCCCCACCACCGCCGCCGCCGCCGCCGCCGCCGCCGCCGCCGATGCCACACACACACACACACACACACACACACACACACACACACACACACACACACACGCAAACACACTCACACACAGACGCGCACGTTTTCCCCTCTCTAATTTGAGAAACTGCGTGCTGTAAGACGCGCAGCCATCCCAGTAGGTTGCATCTCATCCTGTCAGCAAACTGCTGCTCCTGCACCCTGCTCCTTCCAACACAAGGAGGGAAGTGGGCAAATACATTTACACCTTCGCCACATCCAATATGGTGCATTGCCCTGAGATTTTGCAATAGCAATTATCACGTTGATTTAAAATATATTAAAAAAAAATCAAACAGATGAGAGGAAAAAAAAATTAAAATAAAAATAAAAAACAACATTGCCCAACACATTAAACTTGTGATATTCAGCATAAATTTCCCCCATTCATTTTGGGCTATTTTTTCCGACGCCCTTATACGCCGGCATATGTGTGACACTCGGAGCTGCTACCATAGCTGGAAGTGTGAAAAATAATTGTTGCCGCTATCTGTCTTGTGTGTTATGACATGAAGGCGCTTTTTCGGTGATGAAAATGGCGTTTCGAGATTGTTCTGACATATCGTCGACCGCGCGTCAAGCGGCTCCCCTTTCGAAAGAAAGAATCATCATTGTTCAGTGAATAGTCCCTTGAATATTTTCGCCCGTAACGAGCTGGATATACGCTCACGATGGGCCCGTTACTTTTAAGAGTGTGTAATAATTAGCGAATAACGGTCTAATTTATCGCGTTTGTCTGACCCTCTTTGTTGTGAGGATGCCACTGAAGCAAGACAAACACCAAACACAAACGCTGTGGACCATTAAACTGACCTTCAAACGGGGAAGGGGGGGGCCTGATAAAAAAAAGAATCAAGCGGCTGTCACCACGCTGCGGGGAGAACTGGCGGAGCCACGGCAGCTCGTTTCCTCCCGTGACCAAAATTATTATTGGGTTGTTTTTTTTAAATAAATAAATAAAATGCGAACGATCGCCCGACGCGTAGTCCGCCCATGTTCTGTGGTCACCTTTGAAGTGACGCTCAATGCCCAAGCGAGAAAAACCCATGAAAGCCGGAGCCCGCTCCGTTTCATGAGGGCCGATCACACGACGGCGACAGAAGCGCGAGGGAACGTAAACACCAGACGCCGCCCGCCCCGCGGAGCCACTTTGTCGGCCTCCGTCGGGCGCGCTTCCGCGGCTCAGAAAGGCGAGGTGAGGGGTCGGCCCGCCGACCCGCGGCGACGCCGCCGACCGCCGAGGAGGAAGAAGGGACGGGGGGAAGGTTTGCGTTTGAAAAAGATCTCAATGGACTGACACGGACGGGAGAAGGGAATCAAAACCGCGCCCGCCCGACTCGGCGGGAAATGAAACATGGTCGCGTCGTTCGTTTTTTTTGACAATAACCACATGAACGCCTTGGAGTGTTGTCGGGATTAACGGCGTAACTTCCTTCCTGCGTTCCTTCCTTGTTGTTGGGGTGGGAGGGGGGCGGCGGGGTGTGTGTGTCTTTGTGTGTGTGTGTGTGTGTGTGTGTGTGTGTCTGTGCGTGTGTGTGTGTGTGGGGGAGCGCCTGCGACGACGCTGCCGTTTGATGCTACAATTGATGGGAAAGTTCTGAAGAAAGTCCCAAAGCCTCGGAGGAATTTGATTACCTCCATCCATTATCTGCACAGTGAGCGATCGCGAGGCTCGCCATCTGTCATCCGTTTCATTTGCATCGTCAACACCTGCCCTGCCTGTTTATGCCTTCGCCGTTTCTTTTGTTTTTTTGGTTTTTTGTTTTCATACGCCGCCTTTCATGGCGGGGAGGGGGATATATATATATATATATTTTTTTTTTTTTTTACTTTTCATACTAAATGCATTAATTCCACGAGTTCAAAGAACATATTGAACGCGAGCAACTTGGTTTATGTCTAATAGCATTTGGAAACTTTCCGTTTCATTGTCGCAGATACGCGCGCACACACACACACACGCACACACACACACACACACACACACACACACACACACACACACACACACACACACACACACACCCACGCACACAAACATGAGCCTGCACACACACCCACACGCACCCACACACACGAGCAAGCGTGCACACACATGCACACACACAACTTACTGGTTGTCAAAATATTTCAGTATGGACAAAAAGATAGATAGATAGATAGATAGATAGATAGACAGATAGATAGACAGACAGATAGATAGATAGATAGATAGATAGACAGATAGATAGACAGACAGATAGATAGATAGATAGATAGATAGATAGATAGATAGACAGATAGATAGACAGACAGATAGACAGACAGATAGATAGATAGATAGATAGATAGATAGATAGATAGATAGATAGATAGATAGATAGATAGATAGACCACACACACACACACACACACACACACACATGCTCTAGCCTCCTGTCCATAACCAACGCGTTGTGGTGCGTGCACACTGTACCACTTTCCCCTCCCTCCCTCCCTCCCTCCCTCTCTTTCTCTCTCTCTCTGTTTCTCTCTCTCTCTGTTTCTCTCTCTCTCTCTCTCTCACTCCTTCCATCCATCCACCCCCATCTATCCATCCCTTGTCCCATATCCCCAGGTGGTGCTGACGGCTGCGGGGCCCATTAGCGACAGAATTCCTGCCTCCAGCTCACCATGCGTGTCCCGAGTGACACATTTTTGGACCGGCACCAATAGCCTCCACCACTCGGCACGCGGCTCACCTCCCTGCGCGAGCGTGTGTGTATGTGTCTGTGTGTGTGTGTGTGTGTGTGTGTGTAGGCGGGTGGGTGTGTGGGTGGGAGGAATGTGTGTGTGTGCTCATGTGTGTGTGTATATATATATATGCATGAGCCTGCGTGTGAGAAAGACAGAGTGGGTGAGAGTGAAAACGAAAGAGAATGGGCAATAGAGAGGGGGGAGAGAGAGGGGGGGGGTGGGGGAACAGAAGGGGAAACGGAAAAACGGAGAGACGGTGAAGGAGGGGTGAGAGAAAATAAGGGGGAGACACGGGGAGAGTGAGAGAGAAAGAAAGTAGAGAGATGATGAAGGAGGTCGAAAGAAGTGGCGACAGCGAGGGAGGGAGAGAGAGAGAAGTGAGAGATGGGGGAGGCCCTAAAATGGCTCAGGAGCCGCTTTAAAGGCGGTTTGGGACAGATTGGCGATGGCGGGATGCACCGGAATACTAAACGGAGGTGAAGACGACGCGCGGCACGGAACCGAGGGAAGCGTAGGAGATCAAGCGGAGGAGAGACGTCACGCACGCTCCGTCCACGCCCGCCGCGCCCCTTCTCACAACCCGATCTCACAAACAAACCTCCGATAGGCCGACGCTGAGCCGCTTCACCCAGAGTTGGGGGAGCAACTCGGGAGGTTCTGCCTTAAAAGTACGGATACGCACAAAACGACTCTGGCAAAAGGGCTGAAAGTGCCACGTCCGCTTCGGTAAAAGTAGATACGCACGCTCTCCTGGGGGCACGTCGGGGGCCGAAGGTCAGAGTGCTGGTCGTATTCCGCCTCGCACCACGCGGGCGGTTTTGCACGGCGCCCGCCGGAAGTGTAACTCCGTTGCCGGTTACCCCTCTCTCTCTCTCTCTCTCTCCGGTTGTGTGTGGCCTCGCGTTCCGGCCCTCTTGGTATCTCACCGTCTCTCTCCTCCCGTGTTCCCTTGTTCGTCCTGCGGATGTCCTCGTCACGCCGCAGTGTGCTGACTTCGTCCCCCACCCCGCTCCGTCCCTGTCAAATTATCAGTCCCTCGCGAGGGCCGTTGCCCGCATGGCCTCGATAGATTCAGATGTAAATCCCGATCGAAAGAACGCGGCACGGACACAAATGCTCATTTTCAGAAACGCAAGGTACATGGATAAAAGTCCGGATAAAATAAACCAGAGCAACAGGTTGGAAATGTGGAGCAGCTGCTTTGAAACGTGGTGGAGTAGACGTTGGAAGCCAATACGCCGCGCAGGTACTTGAAAAAACGTACTTAAATCCAGTACTTTTTTTTTTTTTTTTTTTTTTTTTACTCGTATTTTGGTACTTTCCAACGCTGATCTTTGCCGAGGTTAACCGCCGCTAAAATAAGCCTGCAGTTGATATTTTCAGCATCCACACATGCAAGCTAACACCTTGCGGGGAAACTTGCTGAACATCTGTCAGGGGAAGGAAACTGCATAAGATATAACAGAGCCTACCTACAACTCTTTGAAATTTTTGATATATATATATTATATATTACTAAATATATATACAAATATTATATGAATAAATGTATTTTTAATATTACTTCAGCCTATATTTATAGCTGTATATACAGTATATATATATATATATATATATATATATATATATATATATATATATATATATATATATATATATATATATATATATACATATACATATATATATATATTTAAATCACTGACAGGTGAAGTGAAAAAAAGGTGAAGTGATTATCTCGTTCCAATGGCACCTGTCAAGAGGTGGGATTTATGAGGCAGCAAGTGAACAGTCAGTTCTTGAAGTTGATGTGTTGGAAGCAGGAAGAATGGGCAAGCGTAAGGATCTGAGCCACTTTGACAAGGGACAAATTGAAATGGCTAGACGACTGGGTCAGAGCATCTCCAAAACTACAGGTCTTGTGGGGTTTTCCTGGTATGCAGTGGTTAGTACCTACCAGTGGTGCAAGGAAGGACAACCTGTGAACCGGTGACAGGGTCATGGGCGCCCATGGGCTCATTGATGCGCGTGGGCAGTGAAGTCTAGCCCGTCTGGTTCGATCCCACAGAAGAGCTACTGCAGCACAAACTGCTGATAAAGTTAATGCTGCTGTGATAGAAAGGTGTCAGAACACACAGTGCATCACAGCTTGCTGCGTATGGGGCTGTGTAGCTGCAGACCAGTCAGAGCGTCCATGTTGACCCCTGTCCACCACTGAAAGCACCTACAATGAACACGTGAGCGTCAGAACTGGACCATGGAGCAATGGAAGAAGGAGGCCTGGTCTGATGAATCACGTTTTCTTCTACATCATGTGGATTGGTCAGGCACCCATACGATGGAGCATCTGTGGGATGTGCTGGAACAACAAGCCCGATCCATGGGGGGCCCACCTCAAAACTTTAAGGACTTAAAGGATCTGCTGCTAACGTCTTGGTGCCAGATACCACAGGACACCTTCAGAGGTCTTGTGGAGTCCATGCCTCCATGGGTCAGAGCTGTTTCGGCGGCAGGAGGGGGAGCTACACAATATTAGTGGTTATTAGTGGTGGTTTTAATGTTGTGGCTGATTGGGGTATAACATATTTCTCAAATGCTTACGGTGCGAGGAGAACAAGTGCTCCATGTTTGCACTTATGAGGTGCTGGTTGACCAAGATTTG
>NC_137196.1:19045377-19110377 GCF_960531495.2 Zeus faber | reverse complement strand
GCGAGCAGGTCCGGCCTCTTGCCCGCGCTCAGCGTCTCCGACAGCGCCCAGATGTAGTTCTTGGCCAGCCGCAGGGTCTCGATCTTGGACAGCTTTTGTGTCTTGGAGTAGCACGGCACCACCTTGCGCAGGCTCTCCAGCGCCGCGTTCAGCCCGTGCATGCGGCTGCGCTCGCGGGCGTTCGCCTCCTGGCGCCGCACCCTGGCGCGGTCGTGCCGCCCCTTGGAGGGCTTCTTCCTCCGGGGGCCGCGCTTTTTGGGTAGCCCGTCCCCGTCCTGGTCTGCCCCATCGTCCCTCTCCTCCTCCTCCTCCTCCTCCTCCTCCTCGTCCTCCTCCTCCTCCCTGTCGGAGATGTCCTCGTCCAGCTCTCTCATGTGGGAGTTGGACCTGTCCTCCGGGTGGTCCCGGTGGCTCTGCTCTGGGTTCTCGGGTAAGCTCTGGCGGGGGTAGTTTGGACCGAACCGTGGCTCGCACATCATGTCTGCTTCGTCAAAGGGCAAGGTCAACATTGTCCTAAAAAGCCACAAAAAGACACAAAGGAGGACTGTAGGAATTATGAGTGAATGGAAAAGCTCCAAGCTGGATGAAGTGAAAAATGAAGAAAACAGTAATAATAGTAATAATAATAATAATAATAATAATAATAATAATACAAAAAAACCATCACAACAATTAATACTAACCTCTGGACGAGTCAGCGTGCAGTAGGCATCTTCCCAAATATCCTCCAAAGATGCGCAACACTTCTGCGAACCAAATGGAAAAAAGCAGACTGGTTGCTGGAGTCTCTCTCTCTCTCTCTCTCTCTCTCTCTCTCTCTCCCCCCTTCTCTCTCTCCTCCCTCTCTCCTCTCCCTTCCCTCTTTCTTTGAGGAATGACACCCGTGCCAGCATCCAGAGTGGGTACCATGCCATCTGCCGCTGACGTCCTGTGGCAGCGTGGATCACGTGGTCTGGGTCCCGCGGGACTCCCCGTTCCCGTACCCATCATCTGGCGTCTCCGGTAATGGGCGCAGGGAGGCCCACGTTTAACGTCAACGTCTCAGACGCGGAGAGAGGGACGACAACTTGCAGAGGCCACGTTCTGTTTTTGCTTTTCCCTGTGTGAGAAAAGGGAGGATATAGACTGTCTAACAGGAGGTGATGAGTGGAGTGGTGCGGTGCGGTGCGGCGTGTGTGTGACTGTGTTTGGAGCTCATTCTGAAAGGTAGACAGAGGAATTTAGGTAGAGTTAGGGAGAGAAAGGTAATTATTATTTACTTTTCTAGACATCTACTTTACCTAAATGGAGTAAGGAAAAAAAGTAGATACAGTAGAGCTACCAAAAAGGCGATATATGAAAAAATTGCATTATATTATTGAGAAAATTAAACGTGATAGCTAACCCCAACCCTGGTATTTATTATTGTACGTGTTTTGGGGATGAGTATTGATGCTTTCATCGGATTTTTATGAATTCATATTTAAGAAACTTTATGGACCATTGTCACCAAGTTGATTGGAACAGCTACAACAGTCTATCAAGTTCAGGAACCCGCATTATTTTACTGTAATGCCTTTTAAAGGCAACATTTAACTATTTCACTATATTACAATAACCAAATTCCCACAATCATATCTACTCTCTTATCGTTATATTAATATTATTACAATTTAGATAGATAGATACTTTATTAATCCGCAAAGGGAAATTGCAAATGTTATGTGATATAATGTCGATATCGACATTATATCAATATATACATCTATGTATGTACACATTCATTTTATTTGTTTGTTATTTCAGGTTATTTCTTAGCGTATGGTGATATAAAGTATCTGCCGTTGCCGGATCCTTTTCTCTACCTCCTACACACGACAACTTTGGCTCGTGGTGATTTCAACGCTGCATTGTTTACATCACACTCACGGAAATCTACAATGGGGTTGGAGCTGAACCCGTATACGAAATGACGACGTGGGGAACCGCGACGAGATGAAATGAAATGATCTTTGAAACAAAGAGGTTTTTTATCGACACTCCCTCGCTGCGGTATGTTTGTGCCGCTATTATTAATCAGGTTCAGACATTCTAGAGCACACTTTAGCACCATGTAGGATGTCTAAGAACACACTGGGGACCGGCACGGTGTCGGTGGCGTAGGCACCTCTAGACTGCAGACATTAAGCACACCCTGTGGAAATGGCCCAATGGCACGCTGCCAAATCCACACTGGGGCACAGCTGGCACTGGATATGGGTATATGCACTCCTCAGTTAGTGTTGAATACATACACAAACAACCACACACACACATACACACGCAAGGACAAGGACGGACAGACACACACACACGCACACACGCGCGCGGGCACACACACACACACACACACACATATAACACATTCGCAAAGGTATGCTTGTGAATGACCTTGTTGCAAGGAGAACCAATTGAAGCGCCATATCATATCAATCTGCCGCTATCCGTCATCACAAGACGATCGATCAGCGATACGGAGCCCGGATGACTCTGCTTTGCGAGGCTTTGATGGCGATGGCAGCCGTTTGCACTTTACAATTATTCCGGTAACACTATGGGCACGTCAATGACAGCGTGTGTAACAGTGAATGTGGAAACATTTCACCTAATGCGCGTGACGGCATCGCTCGTGAGAAGAGAGAGTAAAAGGCCAAACGCACCCACCCACACACACACACACACACACACACACACACACACACACACAAGAAAAATGCAATTACTAATGTGCACTTGACCACATGAACACACACAGAGAGCACACAGACACACACACACACGCACACTCGCACACACACACACACACACACACACACACACACACACACACACACACACACACACACACACACACAAAAGACCTATCCCTTCATCACTGCCTTCCCCCCAAAAATGCCTCAGCTGGTGTGTTGAGCGTTCTGGTCCAACACACACACACACACACACACACACACACACACACACATACACACACACACACACACACACACTAGCATCTGATGAGTCAAACTCACCATCTCAGACTAATCAGTTGACTGCACTAATTGCAAATGCAAATATGCAAATTTATATTAATTAATTACTCCACTAATTAGTTCTCTTGTCTTTTCAGGTAATAAATCATGGTGTGGTTGAGGGAGAGCACGAGAGAAAGAGATGTGATGGTGATCTTTTGTCTGCAAGAGTTTGTAGTTTTACGTCTTAAACAGCGTCTGACTTTTCCGACAACCTTTCTTTTTCTTTTTTCTAACGAGACCCGTTACTCACGCACCGCAACTCATCTCTAATTAATAAATGTAATTGATCTTTTATGGCTCGTGCCTGCAGAATGTCCACAAAGGGATTCTAATTTGAGAAGTGAAGCAAATAGCGCAGGTCGGTTAAATCAGGGTGTTTGATTTTTTAGTCTAGTCTCACTTACAGTTCTTATCCATCAGGTTTTTTAATTATCACATTATCAGCTTTTATAGGCATGGTGTGAGGTGTGGTGCCGCAAATGAAGGTGCCAACAATTGCGCGCTAAGTTTCAAGTGTTCCTCATTTATGTCAGCAGTAAAGAGTCTTCCGCCGTGTAGCAAGTGTGATCTGGAGTGAGTGATTGACTAGGAGGTGGAGACGACCGACTGAAGCTAATTCAACACTGCTGACTTCATCGCTCCGCGGTGTTAAATGCGCCTGGTTTTTTTTTTATACGCTCGTGCCGTTGACAGCCACTTGTGTATTACTGTACTGATCCAAAGAGCAGCACTAGTTGCACACTGTGTGTGTGTGTGCGTGTGTGTCGCTATGCTCAACAAGAGCTTAATTCCGAAAAGCGACGACAGGCTCAGAAAGGCTCAGGTTCAGGAAGTAAAATTCCACTCCAGGATTTTGAGTCATCCACATGGATTTCCTAATGAGCGTCAACCCCGGAGTCCATCTGATGAGTGGAACCAGCTGATCATTGCATGGCTGGAGCAAAAGCATGGCAGACT
The DNA here is from genome assembly GCF_960531495.2 of Zeus faber. NCBI lineage: Eukaryota > Metazoa > Chordata > Actinopteri > Zeiformes > Zeidae > Zeus > Zeus faber. The sequence continues at coordinate 19,106,385 of NC_137196.1, read as the reverse complement.
TTTACTTTCTGGACCTGGACTTTTCCCATCTCTGACGGACATACCCAACGGTATAACCAAGGCCCAATGCGTGACTTCAAGAGAGGAGAAGAAGAAGAAGAAGAAGAAGAAGATGAAGAAGAAGAAGAAGAAGAGAGAGTTCCCCTCAAGATTAAACCTCTTCATGTGCAGCCTCTCACCCCTTGAACACCAACGAATGTCCCACTGGTTCAGTGTACTGGCTACCCTGGTGAGAGACGGGGCAACCCAACCAAATAACCACCTGACAATTTTCAGTCCCAAAGACAGATATTGATCAGGGGTCCGGCTCCTCCCTGTGTTTGCCACTCCTTGCATTTGTCCAAGCTCCTGTGGTTGTTGGGGCCGCGATGCCACCGACCCGAGAGTAACAGAACCCTCCAGGAACTTTGTTATTGGACAGGGACCTGTGTCTATCAATCATTGGCACTGAGGACTGAATTTCCTATTTACCACTGTCATCATTTTGCATTAAGTAACGTCAGCTTCATACCAAATGAAACTTAATGATTGCCCAATATTGAAGAAAACAACCCACTCTGTCCTTTCTCGTTTCGTAGATTACATGTAGAACAATAAAGAGCTCTAAACTGTGGCTCTGTGACTGTAGTGAGTCCGATGGGCAGACCCCACGGTCACTGCTGGTGAAGGTTAGATGATCAACGATGGCATCCAAATGTATTCCAGTCCTCAGAATCAAGATTGAAGATTCAAGAGGTTTATTTGTCGCATACATATACATACATCCATACATATATGCAGTGAAATGTCTTTGCACCGCACCCGGAGATTATGCGCAATATGTTCTAAACGGAACATAATAGCTAGCCTCAATCCTACCTGGCAAACTAACTGCAACGTAATGCAGTTAGTGAATAGAATAATATAAATTAAAATAAAATAAAATAAAATAAAATAAAATAAGACTCAGAAAGGTAATCCAGAGTGGGGGTACAAATTAGAAGTAAAGGGAATAGAGTTATGTATATGGGAGAGGCTATCTGTATATACAGATATGTGCAGTAAAGTGGCATGTGAATAATGTGTGTGGAAAATAGATATACAGCACAATGTACAACAGTACTACACAGCAATACAGTAACAGCGAAGAGAACAGCAATACACCGGGAGGTGTAGTAGCAGAGCGCGCAGGATCATGAAGAGTCCTCACCACCCCAACAACAGACCGTTCCAGCTGCCGTGGTCGGGCAAGCGCCTCCGCAGCCACACAGCGAGGACAGAGAGACTGAGACTGAGTTTCTTCCTGCAAGTCATAACAACTGTCAACACTGAACTTACCAGGGGCCCTCACTGAGACACACACATAGGCCTCCACTGCCTTACTGTACTGTATGTAGCATACTGTACTGCATACTGTATTACTGTACTGCCTAATCCTGACGCTGATATTTATTGAGATATTTATTGACAAAAAATGTAGTTCTTTCAAAACAACCACGTTTTCTTTTATTCTGTTCTCATCAGAAAGCGGAATTGGTTATCTATAAATAATTCTTATTCAATATGGGCAACTTTACGCTATTTCATAATATTTATATGACTCATGCCAACTCTTCTTTTGTTTTGGGATATGTCATTTTACATTTTCTACATTTTATCACTTGTCATTCAAGCAGTCTCATTGGCATCAAGATGCGTCTTGCAAATGGGACATGATAACAAATCACATCTATGCAAAACCGCAAAGCATGCAATTCAGTCATACATTATTGCCTTAAAAAAAACACTAGATGAAAGGTGAGATAACCAACAAGTTTCAAATGACCAACTGAATAGCAAAGAAAAAAGAGCTACATGTTATCTAGATGTTGTAAGTAGAAGTTAGATTGGAAAGGTCCATGAAAGCATTCCTATATTTACTTTTACATGTATTTATTTCTGCTAAATATAAGTATAATTTACTCGTTTATTTTTCATATTTGCTGTTGATTATTCACAGGAAAAGAGGTCACTGAGACACATTTAGCCGATGCCCACATTATTCCAAACATATGGTGAAATGCCACATAAAAGCAAATTTCAATGGCTTCAACAAGACAGCGCTTTATGCAGCCCTGGTTTTGATGGTATGTCTGATAAAAGGAGGATAAAGTAGTTTTGCATTCATTAGTCAGGAGTTAGGGATTGTCAATGAGGACGGATTAACATCAGAGCTGCTTTGTAGCGAGCTATCCCTTCAAGGGGTCACTCCTATGTTCCCCATATTTATTTGGCACGTAATGAGAACATGACAAAGGATCCTATTGTTTGCAGGGTCCTATGTTCCACAGCTCTATCTATATAGCACATAATGCGAGCCTGAAAAGATGTTACCCTGCGCTGAATTTGCCTAATATGACATGGGCTATTGTGGGAAGGCTTAGTTAGGGTTAGGGTTAGGGTTAGGGTTAGGGTTACGATTAGGGCTAGGGTCAAGGTTGAGTACAATTTTATTCACAGAACCACCCAGCCTCGTTGACATTCTCTGTCAGATTCGACCCGGAACACAACAGACCTTCAAAATGAAATTAAAAAAAATTAAAATTGTAATTTGATCCGAACACAAAAGGAGGGTTAATGTTTGTTAACAAAATTCTGAACTGGGGAACATAGGAGACAAAAAAACATAGGGGCCTGGGAACATAGGACTCTGGGAAAACAGGAGCCCGGGAAAATAGGACCCTGGGAACATAGAACCCTGGAAACATAGGACCCAGGGAACATAGATAAACTCCCAAAGTCAAAGTAGGTAGCGCTCTGCTCGTCCAAAAAGGTGTAAATAATCAGTTAAGGGATCAGTTTGGAATTTCTCTGTAAAAAATGTTCACGCTATAGTTTCATACTTTTAGATGACCAAATTGAAATCTGACTGCAAGTAAATGATAAATGTTTACATACAACTAAATGCACTGGTTAACGAAAGCCGTAGGAGTCTTTATAGTTTGCCAAGTAAGGCAAAACGTTTCAGGTTTCGGTTATTCATTCCAATAATAATGACAAAGGTTAAATTCAAGATGAAGCGTGCTAAGGAAGTTGTTGAAAAGGTATAATTCGCAATGGTTTATGGGACGAGTAGTTCCTTAATTCGCCCTTCAAGTGGACTGATTATGCGCCTTTTCAGCAAGTTAATATAGGCCTCTGAGGTGCCCAAAACATGTTTTTCAAGTATATTTCGCTGAAAATACCACTCATTATACATTCAAGCCATTGCAACATGTCTCAAAACGATAGTGTTTCAAAACGGGCTATTTTTTACGGGAGAAGCCACCCTACCGAGGCCCCAAATTCTGTGATTCAATGGGGTTTTAGCTTTACTCTGGATTCCGTTGTATTTCTTTGTAAACGTTCACTAATTTCACCGTATCGGTCCACCAGAATCTGTTTCTGAACAAATTTGAGGTTTTTTGAGGAGAAATAGGCAATCCAGTTGCTGAATCTCCACTCCTGTTAGATCTACAAGGCCTCATTTAAAAGTTCATTCCGACCTTCCCCGCGGTCCCTGGAGCAGCGCGGAGCTTGGAAGAGCGCAGGATATGGTTGGGCTTGGGGCTTTTTTGTTTCATTCAATTATGGAAACGTCGGAAAATAAAATACAATAAATGAAATAAATTCACACAGTGCAGTCAACCTACCGTCGACACACACACACACACACACACACAGGAAGAAACACAGCAGAATTAATTTTGAAATACTTCCATTTCCCTCGTCTGCAGTTTTGTCACAGACTGTTGGTTTTAATTCCCTTCTTTGAAAAGATTTGTGCTGGTCTCTGCACCCAACAACAGAGAACTTCCCATTCCCATCAATGCTGTGTAATACACAAAGCTGAAGGGCTAGTTTTAGGACATGTGTTCTGAATTAGAACGCTCACAATAAACTGACTGGGTTGTCTTATTTCACAGTCTGTGTGTTAGTAGGCCCATCAGAGACCCAAATGTATGTGCACACTGAAATAGTGAGTTTTTCATAATAGGTCCCAAAGGTTTATTTTTGCTTAAAATCACATGTTTTATGATCATGATTCATCCGGTAGTTGTTTGGATTGGTTGCAGGCTTAAAACTCTTTAAATAAGGATTTTTTAAAACGTCAATGGAGTGAGCGAATGGGGAAATTCACTTCCGGAAACGGAGCGGTTACAATGGAGTTTTAGTTAAGTTTTAAGATGCTTATTGTCATCATGCATGCTTAATATATATATCTTTATTTTCTTGGTTGCAACATTTATTCTTTTAGCCTTGCGTTGTGATCAGACACTTAATCGTACGCCTGTTTTGGATCACGTTTTGGCACCCTAACGAACGCAGCCGTCATGCGACTTCATACAAAATCCTTCCTGTGCGCCTCAGCATCAGTAAGAATAAGAGCAAATAAAAGTTGCGCCGGGTCCTCCTCGTGGCGGCGGCGGCGGCGTGGCTGTTTTTTCAGCAGCGGGACTCGAACCCCCCTCCCTCCAAGGACGTTGTGGGGCTGATTAGCGGAGGCCAGGCCTGGGCACTGTCCTCCAGCTGTGCTGTTCCAGCCAATTAGGAACTCCTTATGCTGCTCTGCTCGGCTGCCGAGGAGCCGACCTCCCACCCACACAGGTGGGCGCGGGCCCTGCATCCGAGTTGTTGTTGTTGTCAATCAACATTATTGATCACACTCGGATTGCGCGGGAATAAGGCAAAGAAATGAAACACACATTCACTTCACCAGCCAGCGTCAATATGCTGAAGTGCATTCTTTCGGGTAAATATAATGTTTTGTTGTATATAATATTTCAAGGAAGTATAATGTCATATAATGTCATATAAACAACTAATTACACATTTTTACTGGCCATTTGCACACACAAATGAGAGAGTAGATCTCTCCCAGCGCCGTGCTTTCAAATGACTAAACAGCAGGTATTCAGGTGGGCGGCAGCAATGTGCTAATAGCATTCAAATACGACAGCATGAATAATGTATATATTTTTTTATGTATATTAGTCCCATTTCCAGCAAAGTAAGACGAGCAGCAGGCGCAAAGTCTTGCTGGAGGCCCCCTTCAGCGCTCAGAGGATCTGGCCGCACAACGGCAGCAATCTGTTGTGGTGAGCGTTGACACTTTAATATCAAAGCGGAGGTGGGGTTCATAAAATGGCGCCGGATAATAGATTTATTTATGCAGGGAAAGTCATAGTTTGGACTTTGCTTAAACTGCTGGATAAATGTGTGCTAAATAGGGCAGATTAATGGGAGATTAACGGATAAACATTAACGGCATCTTAAAAAATGGTATAATATTCGTATTGACTACTCTATATTCTGAATTAAAGGCTAAAGAAAATGGTATCTCAAGCAGGATTGTCCAATGGCTAAACAGATAAAAAACAAAAAGATTTTATAAATATATAAATTATATAAATTATTTTATATTACTAATAACTATGTTGCCATACCAATAAAGCTTTTAGGAATTTGTTATAGTGTCACCAAAAAGGTGCACTACAATGTACACGATGAAGGACATTAAAACACAAGATAAAGAACATTGCGTTATAGACACCGAGTCGAGTTTTCTTGTAGATCAGGCTTTGGGCTCACATGTCGAACTCAATTACGATTTCGAACAGTTGCACAGCAATGTCTGAGTGGTTTCTCTCCGAAATGGACCATTTCACCTTAGTAGTTTCCAAGAGTGTCATTTTAATTTGTTTTTGTTGAAGCAAGAATGGACAGAGGGACTTCAGGTTCTGACACCAGCCCACATGGAAAGGAGGGGTGGGGGTCTCTCAGGGCAAGTGACTGGTTCCTTGCGTCTTTCCCTTCCACAGAGTCATGATTTTGAATGAGTTTTCAATCGTTGATAAGAGGTAACTGAGAGCGAGGCGTGGCTCTTACTTCCCTCTATAAGTGTAGCTCTAACTCAGGGGGTGACTCTTGATGTCACTGAATCACTTGAGGTTGAGGAAAAAAAATGAAAACAAGAATATCTCATGAAGATGTGAGACTGAGAATTATTTTGAGGGACTGGGCCCTGGGTTTTCACGGATGATGGATGTGTAAAAGGTGCACCCGTCTCCATTAATTCCTTCCCCGGGGGATTAATAAAGCGCTATCTTATCTTCTCCTCCTGAGCCGGGTTCAAGTGTCGACAGAGAGCCCCCGACCCTCCTCCAGCGCCGAGTGTCAGGATACTGGAACGATGGAGAGGTACAACCTGCCCCCGGTGCTCACCTGGAGGAGGGGAGGGGAGGTGGGGTTACACTTGGCAGCTGAGACGCCCACCACCGCCGCCTCCACCACCACCACAACCACACTCTGACAGGGATCCAAAAAGAGAGCTCCTTTCAGCCAACAGAAGATTGCTTCTTCCTCTTTTGGGGGTAGGCCCTCAGTCAAGCACTGGCAATCTTGGCTCTTTAAGCCGTTTGGGCCGCTTCCCAGACTGATCTGGTTGCGTCTTGGTGCCGCGGGGCACTTTGATTTCATGGGCTCCCGATCAGACGGTGCGAGTGGAGCTCAGGGCTTAATCCTTGTCTCGCTATATAACATGTACTTTAGGTGTTGTGTGATGTTGTCGTGTGATGCAAGGGGTTCAATTAAGGCATAATTACCACAATCAAGATGAGAAAAATTATTAATTTCAATGACGTTTAATGTAGTTTCAGTTTAATCTTGATATTGTATATTTAAGTATTGTTATTATGATTATTATTATCATTGTTATTATTATAATTATAATTACTAATAATTATAATAATAATAATATAAATATTATTATTATTATTATTATTGTTATTATTATTATTATTATTTGTATAGATTCCCAACCATACTGTATATATGTGTCCATGGTTTTGTGCTTTTTTTAGTGTGTGTGTGTGTGTGCGCGCGTGCGTGCGTCTGTGTGTGTGTGTGTGCGTGTGTGTAGGTCTGTGTGTAGGGGTATGCCACAGCGCCGGTACGTGCGCATGCACGTGTGACGAGCGCTCGCGAGTGTGTTTGCACGTGCGTGTGCCCACAGGTGTGGTGGTTTTTTCTTTTGATGAAGGAAAGGCAAACTAATTAGCGGTCCCAGCTAACATCAGAGGAGCGCTTCCAGCATCGGCGCTGTGATTTAATCACACTCAGCCGGGCTCCTGGAGACACCTTCCTCCTCCTCTTCTTCCTTCTCCCATTTCTTCACCTTTTCTTTCCTCTTTTTTTCCTCTTCGTCTCACTCCTCCTCTTCCTCCTTGTTAGTATTACTGGAGCTCTGTCCAGGACCAGGACAGGACGTGAGGTCGTCCAGGGATAGGCCTACTCACATTTCAAAACACATACACACACACAGATTCAAGCCAGGACTGAGCGATATTGATTCAATCCAATGTCACAATATTTTTGACTGATACCTCACTATTGACAATTTGAGGATATTTTGGGGATGACTATCGATGCTCTCAGAAGATATTTCCACAAGGAAATTGGCCTCCAAGAGACAAAATCATGAGTAATGTGGATAATAGGATTAAGCAGACATCGATTAGAACGCCTAGAACTGTCCACAGAAATTGAACCATATCATGATGTTATGATAACCAAAATCACAAATGATATCTCGTCTGATATCATGATCGGTGTATTGGTGTATCACTATCCCCCAGCCCTACCTTCAAAAACACACTGAAAGCCTGGTAGCTCTCTGGAGAGAGACTGACAGACACATCCTGTCAACGGTCACGTTGTATCGTCCCATGTTTACATTCCGTGGTCATGGTTACGCTCTAAATCAGTTTTCACTGCAGGTGTCTGAACACACGATAGTTGTCTCGAAAACATACAGTGATGCTCTTCGGTAAATATGGCTGAACTCCGCAAGCAGGAACAAGCGACAGTTTTGTTGTCATTAAAGTGGTAAACTGTAGGATTATTTTGTTGAAAAATATCACATTTACTCCTTTTTTTAGCTGGAACTTTATAAGAAACAGCCTTTCTATGTATTTGTGTATTTGCTCCTCTATATGCTGTTTCCATTATTGATGGCAGGGTCCGCCACACCTTTCCCGGCAAGAATGCAAAGATTGGGGCACGTGCAAGGTAGGATTGGATAGAGCAGTGTAGCGAGTCGTGAACATTTACCATCTTAGAGCAAATACAAGGATAAATCTGGATGTCGAAAAGGAAAAACAGCCGTATGAAAATGAATAATTGGACTTGGGCGGGCTAGAGAAATCTGCCCAACACAAGTGATTTTTATGGATTTTCCACATTGAATGACAAGACATGCGCATCCCGGTGTTTGAGTGTTTGTTGCCTTATCTTGGGAAACAACTGATAAAGTGCAACAGACCTATTTACAACCTCATCAAATGCCATGATAAAAAAAAAAAGCAACATATTTTGTTTGCAGGTGCATTCTCAGGTCTTTATCCTTTTTTTAAATGTCGTGGGACCAAGCACAGGATCTCAGTCCTTGTGCAAACACAGTGGCCATGGGCACCAAGTAACAGCTGCTGTATAATTGAATTAACGTTCGCCTTCTGCTTCGGCACTCAGACTGCTCTGGAAACCAATACACACCCATTCACTTGTTCCATCAAACCTGGTCATGAATATGCATGCGGCGTGGAATAAATATGTGTTGTGCGTCTAATGTTCGTGGATTTGCGTATATGGTGCATGGAGAGTCATACAATGACCGTCTTGGGAAATTGTCATGGTGTAGGCCGCGTCAAGTCCCTGGATGAGTCATTCTTCACTGCTTTGGGCCACCGTGCAGCGCCGGCTATCAGGGTTCGTTTCCAGGTCTAACAGCGACACCCAGCGGCCAACGCAGTACTGCAGCAACTACAGGAACGGATGGATGTGCGTGATGAGGGGATCGAGCGAATTCTCCACCACAGGGGTTTGTTTCCAAAGCATCACACGGGGTTGATGAAATACATTGTGTTTAAAGCATATTAAAACATGTAAAACGAAAAACATTTCGAAAACGTGTGAAATAATTGGGGACCCTACCGGTCCCCAATGGCCTGCTCCAGATCAGCCTTTTACTCTGTATGACAAATTGGCGGTGTTTGTTTTTCTCGCTTTTAATTCAAGAACACAGTAATCACTAACGGTAAATAGATGATAGACAACATTTAAATGGACACGTTGGTCATTCATTTTAGCTTTGACGTCAGTCCAGCATGCGATTACATATTGCTGCACTGTTAATATTGTTTGTGTACGGATCCCCTTTGGTGACATACCCGATTTGAAAATATTGTGTTTTGAAATTATTTTACAATAATTGAGTTATTATTGACAGTCATTTTATTTTATTCATTTATTTTAATTTGCATTATTCTATTTTCTTCTTCGTATTATTATTTAACACAAATGCCACCAGGGAGGTGCTGCAATTGTTGATACTGTTTGTCCACAATTTAGTTTTCATAAATTGGCATTATGGACATGACATTAAGAAAATATTACATTTGTTTTATTATGAATGTACATTTGCAATATTCGATGTACATTTGTATATATGAGGTTCATTCGATCAGTTCGCTAACCTTTTCTGGGCAAAAATGTAGGTGCGGGCAAATTAACTGTAGCAGCAATCTTTAACGTACCACACCAAATACAACATGAAATAAAGACAAGCAGACATGATCTGAGCCCTTTGAGTCCAGATTTATTGATACGGCTGTGCAGTCACATAGTGCAGTGGCACACATGGCCGCCCGGCCGGCGTGGGTAAAAACATGCATGCACAGTCATGCACAAGTCCACACACTCCATTTCCAAATCTTGACACACACACACACACACACACACACACACACACACACACACACACTCTCTCTCTCTCTCTCTCTCTCTCTCTTTCACTCTTATTTTCGTTCAAAATGTCACTTTCTTTCTCACACACACACACACACACACACAACCACACACACACACACACACACACACACACACACACACACACACACACACACACACACACACACACACACACACACACACACACACACACACACACACACACACACACACACACACACACACACACAGCAGGTCACAGTGAGGAGATCCAATATGCACATAAGCATTTCTCAGCAGTTTCACACCCAGCTAACCTCAGTCACTATACAGCATGACATCAACCATATAGAGTGGTCCTGACTAAACAAGGGAGCAAAAACAGTAAACAATCAGCAGAGTCTGTTCTGTGATAACTGTTACAAAACACCATGTTTAGAAGTCTGTACATGTCTTGAATACGGCCGTAGCTTCGGATTGGGAGTGGTAAAAAGCCGTAGTGTAGTATTTGTACAGTAGGCTATCACAGCTACAGCAAAGTCAGACTACATGAGCACAGTACACACATTGGTCCCTCAGTAGGCTACAGAGAATGTGCTCGGATACACCAAGCACCTATTTAGACTGGCCCGACACTATGGATTTTGTCCTTTGTCAAATCTGATTGCCAAAAACAAACAAAAAAACAACCTTTCTGAGTATTTTTGTGGTTAATTTGTTGTAACCTAAACAGGAATAGCTAGACGAGTGGAAAAGCATGTGAAACCATGCAAGTGGAAGTGTTTTTGTTGTTGTTGTTGTTGTTTTTTTGTTAGCTGTTCATCTTCTTGTTTAGAAGATAAGCAAAGGGAAGCATTACAACGTCTGTGTTTGCATACAAAGTGAACTGAAGTTGTGAGTGTGATACTCTGCAAGGAATCGCTGACTCTACAAAGCAAACTAGGACAGTGAAGTTAACAGAGTGAAATTAAATTAAGTTGTCTATACATATTCACTGGATGTTTTTATGGAACCAAATTAATTGGATATTGGTTATACATATTCTAGATAACCCCCCCCAATGAATTAATAATGTAAAACAATAAATATATACAGTAGGCACACATTCAGCCATTTGGCATGTTGACCACTGACCTTCTTGGTTTCATAGGGTTACCATATATCTTTGTGGGTCACTACAATGATAAAAATCTGTTCACATCAAATATGGAATTTGTTTAAATGAATGAACCATAATGATAATTCTTAATGTTTCAAAATTCTCAAAATTGGTGTAAACCATATCAATGCAACCTCTCTTAATCTAATATATACTATACATATTAGTAGGCTGTACATCATAGTATACATATCTATGTTTTTTTTATATAGCCATAAAACATAACTTTGTCCTGATCAAGCGATTTACGCACAAAAATATTTCAAAATCTTTAGACGTAAACCATGTCGTCTGTGGAACAAAAGGGGCCACATTCTTAGGGAAACCGATCCATCGTTATGCGAATACTGCCCCAAAGAAAAAAAAAAGCTTCATTTCAGATGAAAACATACACAGTGTACAACAAAAGCTGAAGTCGCATCGGCGGAGCTTCAATTAGGTTACATACTGTGCGCACAATAAAATAACGCTTGTATCTTCTCTACACGACGTACAAAGTCTTTTACTAGTCCCCTGCAAGGGGAACCAGAAGCAGCTAGGTTGCGCACAAAGCCTCGGACGCGTGGGTTGGACGAGCGAGCAGCACACGGACGCACACGGAGAACAACACGTGTCACGGCAACAACCTTAAACATGAGCCCGTCGGGGGGCCCGAGGGGGTCAAGGGACGACGCAGCGAAAGGAAAGATCTGCACCCGAGAAGGCCGCGCGAGACAAAAGGACTTCTGGGAAGAGGAAAACAAAAACACACACACACACACACACACACACACACACACACACACTGCATTTATTTATAGATGACTATATGATATGTTTTCTGAATCCTACATTTTGCACTTTTTTTTTTTTTTTTTTTTTTTTTTTTTTACTATATTACATCCAAGAATATATGTCGGTAGATTGTGAACTCGCAACATGTTTTCATTATCCCCCCTCGAATCCGAAGATATAAACCACCTCCCGATGTAAAACAATGAAAATCGGAACAACATGGAAGAGGGACGACGTATTTGAATGTCACAACGTCTTGAGTGACGTCGCTGATAAACAAAATGTGAGAAGCAACAAAATTACGTCCAAAGCTGTAACGGATGGAGGGGTGTGAGAATATACGGGGAAGGCACCGAGCCTGGCCAGGGAAAGAGCGAGGGCACCGCTGTGTGTCACCACCGGGGCTCGGGTTCGCTGAGGCGATACTACTTAGTGCGGCGAGTTCCTACGTGAGCTTTTCTAGTGTGTCCAAAACGAGAGTACGCATCAGATAGTACGCGAAACAAAGAGGAGGAGCCGAGTCCTCTTGGGAACAGGTATACGCTCTGTGCTCTCTCTGCTTTGAACCCAAGTACAGCGGGCGCGTGAGAGACAGGAAGACACTTCTTTCATGGGGACACCATCTGTCGTCCCCATGACTCATATACAGTGTTTACGAGGAACATTTCCTCTAAGTCTCCTGGTTTCTGCCACACTGCCGACATTACAGTGTTTCCCACCCAAACCAAAGTTCTACGGTGAAATTCCCTCATGAAGCGGATGAGGCGCCACTGGTTTGGAGAGAGAAGCACACGGGAGCAAATCAGCATTTTGTGTGCATGACCATTTTCCTGTGTCTTAATTTTTCTGTGCAGAATGCAGCCATAATAGGCTCTAGAATATACGTTATATCCAGTTCAGCATGGGCGACCGCCTCAACTACTCCACTAAGTATTGTAATGAATGAAGATTATTTCAAGAATGTTGTTTATTAAACCTATAAACTCCTAAACTGAGGCCCTTTCCTCTAATTTCTAAAAAAGGAGCAAAACTATACGAACTAACTACTCTCCCTTGGTAAAGTACAGATTTGTAGTTGTTCCAGCAGTATCAAGGCAGGGCCTCTACAACCACATGATCTATTTATTGGCCAAGTTAGAACAAGCAGTCAACTTAAATAGCACACGGCATTAACCAATGTCGCAAAGGAAAAAAAAAAAAAAAAGACCCAGTCTGCCGACCGCTCCCCCACATTCTCAAAAACATCATGGACCAAAACGCAGGAAGGAAGGAAGTGTATACATTAGTAGAGGTGGCCAGGCCAAAAGTGGTGAGCGTAAATGTGGAAGCTGTATTCCCAGTGTCCTGTAGGTGGCGACAGAGTCAAAGCAATGGCCTCTCCGAAGCAGCGTGTTGAAGTCGTTTCATCAGCAGCAAATTAAAGCAGGTTCAGGTTGACAGGGGGCAGGAATCACAGGAATCACAACTCCCTCAGTCCATCTCTATCTCTGCTTTGGGGAACGAAAACAGACATTAGGAACAAATTATATCCACTGATTACTTCATTATGGGTGAAAACGACTGCGTTCTTCCACGCTGCAGATTTGATTTTTAAAACTTATCATTCAATTTCCACTCTCAGGGCCAAGAAATGCAGCCGGAACTTGGAAATTGTCCTACTCAATCAATTGCTGTTGTGTTTTTCTCTCCAAAATGAGAAGGATTGTGAACATCCTCTGAATGAACAAAGCATACGTAATTCATTATAATGTGAAACACTATATTTTGGGGTGAAATAACAAACTTAAGCATAGGTTCATAGAAGATTGAATATTTTCTATAAGGCTCAGCCTGCAGCCCAACTGCAGCCGAGTGGGACGTTTCTCAATAGTAAAGCGGCAAGTGATTATTATTATTATTAGTTATAAATAATGGGAACCAATATTTTAATAAGGCCTGGGTGTTAAAACAGCGAACCTGTACCTTCAATTTAAAACGTATATTTAATTCATAACCTACGAACGGATAACAGTGGCGCTCTTACCATCGAGGGTCTTACTCTTGTTGTCTTCTCCTGCTGGAGATTCAGTGCCCTCCGACAACTCCCCTAAAAAATGTCACAAGTGATGTAGGTTATCATGAAATGTCGGGTTTCATATATATGTATTACACGGCTCTGTGGGACACTCGATTCTGGTCAGAGGAATGTGTTAATAATGACCAGGCGACGACTTTTCTGCCTGGTTTCACGTCCCTCGTATCTCCCGGACGAAAATCGTTTTCTAACACTAGCAAGTGGTGCCCTCTTGTGACGCTACACAGGAACTATAATGGAAGACTTTGAGACACAAATGCATCGATACGTCCCCAACGTCTAGTTCATGCAGCAGGTCTCATTTCACAGTTAATATAACAGCGAATAGGTTAGTCATATGTAGGGCAATTCTTTTTTTAATGTAGGGTAAATATTTTCCTCAGCCAAAACTCTAAAACAGAGCATACGAGTTATGAAATCACTTCAAATCAACATTCCGTAGCAATGTATTCATTTATAAGTAGCCCTGTAATAAGTGGGATGATGCGCAGCCAGCCGGACATTATCGGCAAAATAACTCCCGACAGGGTGATCAGGACCCCAAGGTGGAGTGGAGGGGTCATGTTTCACTGAAGGTGATCCATCCATCCTTATATACTTTGCTTACCATTCTGTAGATGCCGGCTGTGGTACGTGGCACTTCCAGCCTGTGCTCCCTGCTCTGCGTCCCCAGCGGCGCCCTCTGCTGGTATGCTGACCTCCCCTGCATCGGGGTCCTCGCTCCGATCTTCGTCCTGGTTTGTTTCTGTCTCCTCCGACCCTGCGTGGACCTCCTGCGGCTCCATAGTGTCCTCCTGCTGGGCCTGCTCCTCTGCTTCTCTTTTAGCCCTCTCCTCGGCCTCTGAAGTAATGTGCACAGCGCAGAGGACTTTGAGTGTGCAGGCATTTTTTGTGTCGAACGTTCACCATGTTATCACCATGTCATGTCTGTTCCATGACCTATGTTATTAAATAGAATTCATTAATAAGTCTGTAGTTCTGTACGGAGTGAGTATTGGAATAAGTATAGGTCTCAAAAAATGCATCAATTACAAAAGAAGATACTGTCCTCTATACTGTTCTCCTATAGCAGTGGTTCTCAATGTGGGGTCCAGGGACCCCCAGTGGTTCTTCAAGAGGTTCCACGGGGTCCCAAGAAAAATGGTTAATAGTTAATGGTTGACAATGACTGTTTTGAGCCTAGTTTCACTGTTAACTCCCTGACCATAGTATAGACAGGCGTGGTCGTTTGGAATAAATCATATCTAACATTAGAAATCTTCTCAGATTGGGGTCCCAGAGGAAAATCGTAACCAAATGGGGTCCATGGCCTAATCCATAACAAATTGAGGGTTCTTGATATGAAAAAGGTTGAGAATCAGAGCCCTATAGGGTCGGCTGGCTGACTTGCTCTGCGAGGGAACTGTGAAATACTGTCAGGGGGGACTTGGGGGCTGACACTTGTTGAGATTTGTGGTTTTTCATGGTTCCTTTGCATAGGAAGTCACACACATAGCCATTTCTCTCCGTTGTAATGAACCTTTTCGATAACCTTTTTAAGAAGTGACCATTAGGATTCTTTGGACAAGAGTCTGGACTGGGGTTGATCATCTAGTGATCGGTTCGACCCCCGGTTGGTAGCGTGCTGAAGTGTCCTCGAGCAAGACACCCGGGAGCCGCTACGTGGGTGGCCGCCCACTGCTCCCAGATACGTCAGACACTAGGACGGGTAAATGCAGAGAGCTAATTTCCCCCAGAGGGATTAATAAAAGCACACAGAAAAACAATTGCACTCCCAGGCTTCCGTGGGGTGAGCGGTCCATCCCCGAGCCTCTTCACCAGGTTTATTCACTTTCTGCCAAAGATCATTTTCTCGGATCAAATTTCCCTTGGCTGTCTGAGGGCACACACACACACACACACACACACACACACACACACACACACACACACACACACACACACACACAGGCTTCCATTACCGGTAGTACAAGTATACCCCCTTCCGCCGGTGTGAGTGTGCTGTACCTTTGGCCGCCTGCGACTTCCACCGCTCCCTGTTCTGGTAGACCTCCTCGTTCCACAGCGCCTTGAAGTTCTTCAGGTCCACCGTCAGCAGGGAGCAGTGGACGGAGCTGCCGTCCGAGCCCGTGCTCTTCACGCTGCCCCGCTTGGCTTCCTCCGAACTGATGCTATTCAGACTGGAGGCGGCGAAGGAGCGACAGAGGGAGGAAGTCAGGTAAAGGTTTACGGCGCGTTCAAACACAGCGATGCCCCGGCGTCAATAAAACGCTGGAGGCGGAGGCGGGTGAGAGAAGGGGGGGGGGGGGGGGGTCGGCGAGCTTAATGAGACGGTCGAATTAAAGCGTCCAGAAATGCCCTCAAGAAGATGCCCAAGCGAACCCGTAAACAGCCAGGTGTTGGTATGCACGCCGAGGAGCAGGAACACTGGATGTTTCTGCTCGGGTGGCTCGGTGCATAATGTTAATGAGTCTTGTTGTAATGGATGAGCCGGCTGATATCGACGCGATCGCCCAGGGGGGAGAGACGCCCGCAGAATCCCACCCCGTCTCCCTTATTCCTGCTTTAATTCCCTATTTTTCCCCCGACGGCCCTCTGTTGAGAAACGCCGGCTTTCGGGAAACGCCGTGTTTACGTTTAATTTTTTATCTCTCCCGTTTCCGCGTCTGAGCGGTTTTGACAGCCGCTAGGGCTGATCGAATCCTGTTTCCGTGCGCAACCGGTGGGGGGGGGGGGGGGGGGAGTGCGAATGGAAGCCATGCCGTCAGATAACTTCCCCCTGTGCGTCACGCGTCCTGTTCTGTATGCCGATCCCGTGCTCGGGCCCATTCAGAGATCATCACCGCAAGGCGGACATGCAAACTAGACAAACTAAGTGTCAATTTCAAGGTGTGTGACTTTGCCTGATGACATTTGGAGAAACTTTTGCGCGTGGAGAAAGACGGATGATTAGAGCTCTTGTTTTCATCATCTGCCATTAAAATATGTTTGAAGGCTCCGTTGTGCCATTAACCACTCTTTGTCCCTGGAAGTTATGAGCTGCCACAGTTGAGAGTCCAATTACAAAACCATTTTTCTAACCCTTTATAGGCAGGTAATCTAACGGTTACACACGCTGCTTTACAGCACTGGGCGAGGGGAGACATTACAAGATAAGCAAGCGGAGTATTCACACACCCAGCTCTATGCAGCTCGTCTGCGTACTGTGGTGGCTCCACTCCCGAGGTCAGGGGTTCCAAAACTTTTTAATTGCAAATGAAAGTCAGACCACAAGACTCGCAATAAAAAAAACCCATCATCTTTAATGAGGTTTGGTGTACATATATATATATATATATATATATATATATATATATATATATATATATATATATATATATATATATATATATATATATATATATATATATATATATATATATGTGTGTGTATATATACTGTATATATATTTATATAAAACTATGGAATATAAAATAGAATTTCCCTGCGGGACCCCCTGCAATTCCGACAAAGACCCCTGGGGGACCGTAAACCCTAGCTTTGAAACCCCTGTGCAAGTTTGAGCTCAGTGCCTTTCTCAAAAATTCCCTTTTTTACAACAATTTTTACACATTTTTACAACAACCCAGGTTTTGGTTATCACTTGTTTCGGAAGGAGAGAGAGGAGCTTGTACCTTGAGCGTCGATGTCCCGTGAAGCCCGAATGGGAGGCCTCGTCGATGAGGGGCGTGACGATGCGCTCCGTCATGTCCGTCAGCACGCTGAAGGTGGGAACCACGATGAAGTCTATGAACCCTTGGAACAAAACACGTCGGAACGCTCAGAATGTGTGCAGACCATCCCGGGTCCCGACTTCCCGATTATATCCCTGCAGTCGCCGAAGCCACCACACGAAATGACACCGGGTGCGAGTGGAAAAAGAAAAAGTCACGTACCAATCTGGGACTGAGCCACCATCGTGGACTTGCGGTCGCACAGCGGTGAGAACGGGAGTCCGAGCTCTGCCTCCTTATCGCCCTGGAAACAGTTGGTTGGCTTCATCGGTCAACAATCTCATTTTTGGCAATCATTCGTTTTGTAAGCTTCCAATGCTTCGAGTAGCTATTCACACACACACACACACACACACACACACGCACACGCACACGCACACACACACACACACACACACACACACTCGGCGCCTCTCGTCCAATGACAGCGCACTCGATGCTCCTCTCTTTGGGCTGTCATTTATTTTCTCATTCAGACACACAGTGCCTTCCATTAAAGCCCCTTTGTCTGTTGGAGGCTGTTACAGGCCCCGGTCACGATCAACGGGGCCTTGCACCGAGACTCCAAACCTCCCCGAGCACATTTGGACTGAAAGTCTATTTCAATTCCTGCAGAATGACTTGCCACAATCTGATGAATGTGTGTGTGTGTGTGTTTGTGTGTGTGTGTGCGCGCGCACGTGGGCGTGCGCATGCGTGCGTGGGCCATGCTCGAGTGGCCGCGATGACAATAACGCCGCTAATGGGAATGATGGTTATTAATAAGCGGAGAGATGAAAGCGACGCCGCCTTCACTTATGAATGAGTGTCCTCCTTGTTGACATGTGATTTATTATTTATGGCCAAACGTTTTGTTCCATAGAAGAGGCAATGTTCTACATTTTAAATCTCCCACGGCACTCGCCTCGATATCATTACGAAATAATGACAAATTATGCTAACGACTGGAGGACCGTGGATCCCCACTCCCCAATGTAAATCATTTTGTTTGCGGTTGGGGCGAAGCACCGTATTAGTGCAACAATATATTATCGTTGGGACAATTATCCTCATTGTTGGACTGAGACCGGGGGAAACTGTGGAAAGGGGATGATGAAGGCAGGCTCAAAGCTTTCCTGATTTCCATTTTAGTTCCTATGATGAGAGTTTATTAATGCCCATGGGCCGGGGCGCAAGTCGCAACTTTTCTCCTCTCACAACATTGAAACTCAAAAGGCCTCACTTTTTTTTAAGGTCACGGCTAAGATTTGAGCGGCTCCGTTGTTCAACCGGAACCTTCCGTAAACCCTTTGTGGATCATAGAGGCTCCCGGTTTGGAGCGTCTGCGCACCTGTCTGAAGAATTCCTCCAGCAGAGAGGTGGTCCAGCGGTGGTGCAGGTCCCAGTTTTTGGCCGGATGGCTGATGTCCGCCGTGTGGAGCAGGAGGGACAGGGCCTTGGGCTTGTCTATGCTACAGGACAGCAGAATCAGAATCAGACATCAGCGCAGATTCCTAGCGGAGAGATTCTTTCGGATATCATAAAATAATAAGACCTTCATGCTTAGGTATTGAAGAGGGATGGTAATGGTAAATGGTAAAACAGCTTCAGCTTTATTGGAGAACACACGCGCACGCACATACACACACACAAACACACGTTACAAGGTTAAATAAAGGTGGGAAAGCGAGTCACTGCAATCTAATCAGCCCTGCAACCCTCTGACTTGGATTACCCCACCTCAGGATGCATTCAGTATCGCAGCTTTCTGCTGACTCTGCAGTCTCCGGTTAATGTGTGTGAGAGTGTGCGCCTACGAGTGTGTACGTATGCCCGTGCAGCGAGAGAGTGTGTGTGTGTGTGTGTGCGTGTGCGTGTGCGTGTGGTGCGATATTTATGTCTTTGTCCATTTGTGAACGGGCATGCCAGCGTGCTGCCCCTACAGCTCCATGACTATATTCCCACTCAGCACTTTTGTGCTGCTGGGGCGATGATAAAAACACACACAGAATCTCGCCACCGCCTCATTCACATTTACTGTACGGGGGGAAAAAGTTTTTGGTTGTGGACGCCCGGCGCAGCTTATCTTATCTTAACATCGTTGCTTTCCCGAGGAGGTTTCTGCATGGTTGCATAATGTATTATCATGGCAAAGAAAAGAAAATGCGTTGAAGGTGAACCAGATCTGTGTCTTCCTCATGTCAGCGCCGCTGCCACGTCAGCGCGAGACATTCATCATCTCTGTGTCATTAGTTTAATTGAGGCCTTTTTTTTTTATTTTGCCTTCCTAATCTCTCGTTTAATGTCTGCATGTTATTCTATCCATCCATCCATCTATCCACCATTGGCCTTGACAGCGTTAATTAGCCTATCAGGAAGTAAAGGTCAAAGGTCAGAGAGCAGACTAGGTTTGTGTGAAGGGGCAGGAAGCAGTGGCCTGGCTTCAGTCTACTACTTCAGCCGGACCCCCTGCGGCACAGAGAATTAAAGTGGTAATCCGTGAGATTGTTCAGTTATTTCTGTGGTTGGCACTATTTAAGAAAAAAACCAGTTAATATACAGCCAGTCCCCGGGTTACGTCTGTCTGTAAGTCAGATTTGTATGCAAGTCGGAACTGTTATGTACGGTTCACATCTGGCATCATTTAGCTGAATGTTTGTCTTTGTATATGGTATATATTTTACCTAAAACATCCTAAATACAATAATACAGTAATAATAATAATACTAGCACAAAGTATTCTGCCCGTTCATTGGTACAAACCAAGTCGATTTTTTTAAACAACTGGCTTTATGGAGGTCACTACGTATGTACGGGCGTTCGTAACCCGGGGACCGCCTGGATTCATGTTATCCATGTGCTTCTATATATGCTGCCTCCATTGTTGGTGGTCCGCCTTTCCCGGCAAGAAGGCTAAGAATGGAATTCTGTGACTTTTATGCATTGTCACTTTATGGATTTTCACTTTAAAGCAGAGTTCATTATTAGTATTGAAGTTTGTCAAAATTCTTGTTTTGTTTCTCATCTCACAGATGTTATATTATTTACAAGCCAGTATAAGGCTTTTATTTGATTTTTTTTTTCATTTATTATGGATGGTCTAACGGGAACCGCTGGCAGTACTGGACGTGGCACATGGGCTGATAGAGACCACACAACAAAATGACGGTGCCGGGGGGCCGCAGAGCGAGAGGCTGGGATGCATTTCAAACCTAGTGCGGCCCCCATCCAGCTGCCGGGGGCGGAGCGATGACCGGCGACGAGCTGACAGCTGCACGGCGACAAGGAAAGTTGAGCAGGTTTCAACTTTATGCAAATGAGCGGTGCCGGGCGACAGCCAATAGGAGGGAAAATGAGCTCTCAATGGTGCTGGTCCTTTGAAAACGGAAGCTCGGACCGCTGCATTGTTCCTATTTTTTTTTAATGAAAAACGTCATTTAAACTATCGATAAGGAACACCTCATTTTATCTGTCATCAACAACGACAATTCTTTATTCTAAAGGACTGGCGGCAAGATTATTTACGTTGTTTTTTTTTCAAGAGGTTGCTTCGCTCGTTGCTGCTTCGCCGGCAGAAACGATATTTGGACTTACACTTGACGCGAGAAAATTTGCATTTATTGTCACTCTTAAACAACGTGTCATTAGTGGCCGATCATCCACTCCATTATCCCACTTAATGCGAGTAAACAACTGCAGAAACAAACCCTCTCAACTGTGTATCTTAAGTTTCGAGGTCTGCGGTAAAAAAAACAAAAAACAAAACACGAAACAATGGGATGGATTGAATGCATTGAGTAGAGTGCTAGATGACTCTGCGGAAGGGCGCGTATCTGCTGATCACACAGATCGAACACCCCGGTGACATTTTAATGGCACAACCGCTCCGCTCCGTTTCCCCTCTCGGGTGCGGGGCTAATTAGGCTGTAAACAGTGGGTAGTTAGTGATCGCCGAGGACCTGATGGCGCGGCTAATGGAGGCCCGGAGAGCGCGCACGCGCACGCCCGCGATGACATACCCCTCCGGCTGCTGCAGGAAGTTCTTCATGGCCTTGACCTGCTGGAAGTGGCAGGACATGTCCGTGGCCAGGACCATCTCCACCACCAGGGCCCGCAGCTCTCTGGCGGAACAGAACACGCAACACCTCTCACCCGGGGTTCGGCCTCGTATGTATGTGCAGTTTCAAGTAAAGAGTGGCTGCCTTGTTTGCCGGCAAGTTATAAAAAGTTCAAAGTTCAAAGTGTTTGATTAGTCAAGTGTACAGTACAACGGTACAAGGTCATTCAGTACAATGAAATTCTAAGGGCGTGACAGCTACCTAGTGGGCACAAAAAGATAAAATAACAAGGCAAAGATAAGAAGGAAATATATATATATATTTTATAAATAAAATCAGAGGTCGAATATAAAAAAAGCAAGAGTCGAGTTACAAATAAGGGCATGAGGTCGCAGTGTATGTACATGAAATTTAAATTAGAAAATAATCCTAAAACAGAAACTTAAAATTGGACATAAAAATTGGATAAATAAACAATAAATAAATAAACATCTTCCTCCCTTACACCGACCGCCTGCATGTCCATCCTCAGCATCCCTCTCCCAGTGTAAGGCTCATCTCCCCTACACACGTGTCCAAACCATCTCAATCTCGCCTCAAAAAAAGTTTAAAAAACTGACAATCTGAGTAATTGAGATCGGCTTTCCCTCCAGCTATTTATAAACGTGCCTTTGATGAGCCTCGTCGCAAAGAAACGCTGGAGATCAGATTGCGGCTGTCTCCTTTGATGTGCTATCATCGCAGTAACAGTCCCGCTCGCCGCAACGTAGGGGCCGTAACGTTTCCTGATCCTGGGTTCTGTTCGGCGCCGCGGGGCCGCAGGCTTCGAAAAAGATTCAGGAGAAAGAGTTCAACGCCGGGCCCCCGAAACGAAAACTGGACGAGCTCGACCGCTTCACCGTCGTTCTGCTTCCCCTCTTCCCTCCTTCCACCCGTCTCCCCTCCTCTCACCTCCAGTCGTCCTTGGAGAGGTTGTAGAGGATGTTCATCTCGTCGTCGTCCTGCAGGAGGCGGTAGGCGGCGCTGACGTGGTGGCTCTCCAGCACCGAGCGGTCGTTGTACAGGATGGCCGTGTCGGACCTGCCGGTCAGAAAGCGAGCGAGGCGGATGAATGAGCTCAGAAAGAGCTGTTGTGTTCAAGTAAGAGACCATGTAATAATATTTAGGTTTAGGTGCATTACCTCCAAAAAGTAAATGCACGTACCACTACCACCATATGCAATATGCAACTGTAAACTGCCTCACCAAAGGAATAAAAGACTTTCCTTTCAGACGCGAGAAAAAATAAAAAAAAATATTTCAATGAGGAATACTTTTGCGGTATAATGCAAAAGTATCTCGGGATAATGCAATACTTGTGCAAGATAATGAAAAGGTATTCCTTTTGTTCCCCCCGCCAATGTCCCCTAAAGGGCTCCGCACTGAAGCTAAAAACGATGCAAGGTTCTAAAGTGGAAAAACACAGTGAAGCAGTGTACAGCCTCATAAGGAGTCAGTCCGTTACAATTCATTTAACCTGTATGTATGTATGTATGTATGTGCAGTATGTATGTATGTATGTGCAGTATGTATGTATGTGCAGTATGTATGTATGTATGTATGTATGTATGTATGTACTGCATGTATAAATGTTTGTACTGTATGTATTGTATGTACTGTATGCATGCATGTATGTATATATTTATGTATGTGCATGTGTACGTGTATGTATATGCATAAATTAAAGGAACAGCACCTTCACAGTCACTGCAAAAAACAGCAACAAGGTTGTAGACTTCCTGCGAGTCAAGCCTCAATCTTCAGTACAACATTATGACTTTAAAAGTTTTAAGGGTGTGTGGAGTTGTGAGTCCATAGGTACCCCCCCCCCCCCCCCCCCCAGGCATTGCACTGTATAAGAAAAAAGCAGGAATGCATCCATCACCTCGTCTGGATGTGGAAGTTGTTTGTGGTCCCCGTGTGCTCGTAGTCGTGCACCGCCGCCGCAAAAATCATCGCAAAGATCTCCAGCTCAGTCAACCAGTGCTGAAGGGTGGAGGGAGGGTGGGGGGAGGGTGGGGGGAGGACAAGAAATAGATTAATAGGCGGGCGGGAACGGAGGTGTAAGGGAATATGAGGGGAGAGGAGAGAAAAGACAGGCATGTCAAGGGGGATGTGGGGGGGGGGGGGGAGGGATGGAAAGAAAAGAAAGAGGAGACGTCAAGATCAGAGGAGAGGAGAAAACAATGAAGCGAAGAGGAAATTATAAAAATGTGAAAATGTGGGGAGAGAAAAAAAAGAGAGAGTTGTGTCACCGCAAGAGAGAGGTCTTCAAAATAAATGATGAACCGCATGACAGAGAGAGAGAGAGAGAGAGAGAGTAAGAGAGAGAGAGATAGGGAGAGGGAGAGAGAGGGGGAGAGAGTGAGAGAGGGACAGGGAGAGGGAGAGAGAGAGAGAGATAGGGAGAGGGAGAGAGAGAGAGAGAGAGAGAGAGATAGGGAGAGGGAGAGAGAGGGAGAGAGAGAGAGAGATAGGGAGAGGGAGAGAGAGAGAGAGTGTGGGAGAGAGTGAGAGAGAGAGAGGGAGAGACAGGGGAGACAGAGTGAGAGACAGGGGTTGTTGGAGAGAGGCAGAGACACAGAAGTAGAAGGGGGGAGAGAGAGAGAGAGAGAGAGAGCGATAGAGAGAGAGAGGGGTAGGGAGAGAGAGTGAGAGAGGGATTTGGGCGCATGGAAACCATCAGTGTCACACTTGAAAGGAAACAATGGGAGGAGGAGGAGGAGGAGGAGACGGGAAAAGGTCAGATAAAGAGATGGAAAAGCGACGAGTGGCTCCGACTCCTCCTCGCCACTTCAGCTCGCAGACGCCGCTCTCCTCCAGGTCAGCGCCGCGGTGAGGAGGCTCACGTAAATACAAAAGTGAGTGTTTCCCAAATTCCCAGTCGGGTTCCTGCCCTCATAAGGTGAGGGAAGGCAGACGGCAGAAAAAAAAAAAAAAAAAGACCCCAAAAGAGCCCTGCATTCCTGTTTTAGTGCATTTTAAAGGCAGCCTGAAAGCTTTCTCAGATTTTCGGACGTGGAAGGACCGCCGTGATGGTTCCCAAAACCTCCAGAGGAAAAAGTCCTGCACTTTAGAGAGATAGATGGATAGATAGATAGATAGATAGATAGATAGATAGATAGATAGATAGATAGATAGATAGATAGATAGATAGATAGATAGATAGATAGATAGATAGATAGATGGATACTTTATTCATCCATGGCGAAAATGGGTCTCACAGCGGCTCACATCAAAACAGTAGGCAAAATAATAGCAACAAAAAAATATTAAAATGTGAAAAAGAAAACGGCAATATATGGAAAATTTGGAAAATATCCAATAAACGGATAATTGTACACAATAAAAATATAGCAATATGCAGTAAAACTAGTGATAAACAACAGAGGGCGCGGGGAGGCACGGGGCCCCTTGCCACTGGTGTAGGTACCAGATGTGCTCGGCCTGGCAGATCGGCTCGCACGCGCGAGTCAGAGGGTGAAACAAACCCTGTGGCGCAATGAAAGTGAGGGCTGGCAAAATGATTCTGAAGCTGTGATTTAAATTTTAAGGTAAGGTAGGTTTTAGTACTCTGATATACATATGTATATTACTACATTACTGTATTGTTCGGTTTTTTGTCCTGAGATGACAATACAATTAAGCCAGAGAGATGAGTTATAGTTTACTCCAGCCTGCCCATTATGAGTCGCTGCAGTGCTGGGCAGTGCATGCCTGCTTGGAGATAATTTTAGACCCATTTCTCGACTTGTTCTTATTTAAAATCATATCTAATGAAGTAGAAGACATAAGATACGCATAATAAATCCCTGGAGTGTCGGCGTAGCTCGCCTGCCGAACTTGCATGCATAAAGAATGATTGTCGCGACTGCAATGAGTGGGCTGGAGCGTTTTTTTTTATTGCACTTTATCCATATACATTCATGATTAAAGGAAGTGAGGAAGTGACACCGCAAGTTTCGCGAAATTTCACGGTGAGAAGCGATGGGAAGTAAAACCCGTGTTTTACACTCTAAAACGCGGGGCGTCTGATAAAGCGCGACTGTAAATTCTCATTTCGGCTACTGCCGAGCGGCCGTTTTTCCTTCATCCGAGTACACTCACAGGGGCTCGGTTAGCGCCAGAAACCCGATCGATAGCGGTGACTAATCAGTGGTGGTGGAGGGTGGGGGTCATTATGAGAGGGGGAGCAAGATCCATCCCATCCCCCCGGCCTGTTTTCGAGCAGGCCAGCTTCGTGAACGACCTGTTGATTGTTGATTTAATGGAGTCTGGAGGGCCCGGGCGTGATGGATGCTGCTGTGCCGCCGTTCTCCCAGGGGTCCGGGCTCCCGTTGTAACGCGGTTTCCTCCGCCGGGCGCTGCCCGTCGAAACGCGCCCCGTCGACAGCTGTCGCAGCCACCTTATTAAGGTGATTAAATAAAAACACGGGGACCGGGGGCGGCCGCCTGCCTGTCTGCCTGTCTGCCAGCCTGTCTGTCCCTCTGCCTGCCTCCTTCGGGTTGAATAAATGCGAGGAAAAAGCCGCAATAGTGGGACAAAAACATGAAATATGAATCCATAGATTGAAAAGTTAGAGCAAATAAGGTAAAAACTAAAATGACTACTCCTGAACATACTGTGATCTCCAAGGGAACAGTTGTCTAATTGAGACGATAATAGACATTAGCGCTGTCACATTTTGACAGACATTCCAGGGAATGTGCATTCACACACTCAAACCGCTCATGCCTCGAGCAGAAAGGAGGATTACAGTGAGATTTTCCCTCAAACGTCAGGATGTCTGTTTTTACTGAAAGGAATTAATCACGGATTCCTCAGGAGAAAATACGCTGCATTTTAAAAAACCGGCACGTCAGGAGGAGCTGCAATTAGGCTGACACGCAACAACTGACAGAGATGTGTTGAATACCATGTGGATACCCCCCCCCATATTCCTCACAGCACGACTCTATGACATTTAATTCTTGGAAATGGTCGCTGGTGTGTGTGTGTGTATATATATATATATATACACATACATACACTCTGATCAGCCACAACATTAAAACCACTGACATTAGAAGTGAATAACATTGCTCGTCTCGTTCCAATGGCACCTGTCAAGCGGTTGGATATATGAGGCAGCAAGTGAACAGTCAGTTCTTAAAGTTGATGTGTTGGAAGCAGGAAAAATGTGCAAGTGTAAGGATCTGAGCCACTTTGACAAGGACCAAATTGGGATGTCTAGACGACTGGGCCAGAGCATCTCCAAAATGACAGGTCTTGTGGGGTGTTCCTGGAATGCAGTGGTTAGTACCTACCAAAAGTGGTCCAAGGAAGGACAACCAGTGAACCGGCGACAGCGCCCAAGGCTCATTGATGCACGTGGGGAGTGAAGGCTAGCCCGTCTGGTTCGATCCCACAGTGTGGGCACAAACTGCTGAAAACTGTGGCACAAACTGCTGAAAAAGTTAATGCTGCTGTGCATCACAGCTTGCTGCGTATGGGGCTGTGTAGCTGCAGACCGGTCAGAGCGTCCATGTTGACCCCTGTCCACCACTGAAAGCACCTACAATGGACACGTGAGCATCAGAACTGGACCATGGAGCAATGGAAGAAGGAGGCCTGGTCTGATGAATCATATTTTCTTTTAAATCATGTGGATGGTCGGGGTGCTTGTGCGTTGTTTACCTGCGTAAGAGATGGCACCAGGACGCACTATGGAAAGAAGGCAAGCTGGCGGAGGCAATGTGATTCTCTGAGCAATGTTCTGCCGGGAAACCTTGGGTCCTGGTATTCATGTGGATGTTACCTTGACACGTACTGCCCACATAAACATTGTTGTAGACCAAGTACATCCCCTCATGGCAAGAGTATTCCCTGATCGGAGTGGCCTCTTTCAACAGGATAATACACACATTGAAAAAAAATGTTCAGGAATGGTTTGAGGAACATGACAAAGGGTTCAAGGTGTTGACTCGGCCTCCAAATTCCACAGATCTCAATCCGATGGAGCATCTGTGGGATGTGCTGGAACAACAAGCCCGATCCAAGGGCCCCCCCCCCAGGACTTCCAGGACATAAAGGATCTGCTGCTAACGTCTTGGTGCCAGATACCACAGGACACCTTCAGAGGTCTTGTGGAGACCATGCCTCCACGGGTCAGAGCTGTTTGGCGGCAGGAGGGGGAGCTACACAATATTAGGCAGGTGGTTTTAATGTATTGGCTGATCGGTATATATATATATATATATATATATATATATATATATATATATATACACATTTAATTTGATTTACATGCTTTTAATCTGCCAGAGGCTGTAAAACTTTCTCTTTAGATCCACATGTACTGTATTGATACAATTTTGGCCCGAGACCCATCAAATATATGTGAGAGTCATACATTTTTAGGATTTTCCTTTTTTGGGGGGGTTTTCTGGGAGCTTTTCCATGCCCAGGTGAGGGTTAAGACTAGGGGATGCAATCGATTTCTAGGTGAAATGTGAAGCCCTTTGAGTGCTGTGATTACACACTATACCAACAAACTTCACTTGACCCGACTGAAATGTAAATTGCTTGTGTCTCACTAATCTTAGAAATTGCATGAAGGGAGCTATCCCACCGCCCACCTGGCCCTACACTGCGACCCCAGTGGATTTTGAACCCGAGTTTTAAACCCACTGTTGTAAACTTAGCTTTATGGAGCAGTAAATTCCAGATACATAAACTAGAGTTTCTGGTGGTTTGCTGACAAAGAACAACTTACTCAATATATATCAAGTAGACACACAAAAAAAGTAAAAATGGCTCAGAAATATACCATTAACACACTGTATATACAAAAATAATATATTATATATATATATATATATATTCATATTTCCTATAATTGTGGAAAAATAAACTTTATTTTCACTCGGTTGAGTTAGAATGTTATAATTATTGGTGATATACCTGAGTTCCCCACGGGGGATGAACAAAGTGTTTTCTTATCTTATGTCACTCACCACCATGCCAGTCTTGAGCAGCAGGTAGTGCACGGTCTGCGTGACGTCGGCGGCGTGCATCAGGTTGTGGTAGGGGTTTTTGTGTTTGCTGTATCCCACCTCCAGAGCCTCCACGAACGACACCACAGCGGAGATGGGGATCTGCAGTGAAAAACAATACGATCAAACCCGTTTTAATTAAAACTGCTGCTATAAGCTGGAGGGACAGCTGCTGTTTTTAGACGGTCCCTAGATTGGCATGAATGTGCGTAATGGCTTTAGCAGTTTAGTTAAACACAGGTTTCCTACAGCGTCCCAAACACGTGTTCTAGCCAAAGATATGCGGCTTTGATTCCAGTACAAGAAATAATATAATACGGAATATGCACCTCATTGTATGGAATGTACATCAAGGTTAAAAGCAGATAATAATAATAATAATAATAATAATAATAATAATAATAATAATAATAATAATAATAATAAAATAGTTTAAATATATATATATATGTATATATATATATATATATTCTTCCACCGTTGAGAAAGAAGCATGCAATACATTGGAATAAATTGGGACCACGGCTGTAAAACATCTTATTTCAGTGACTCTACCTTGAAGCGGCTGATGAGGTCGTATCTCGTCAGCAGCTCGTAGAAGATGAATTTGAGGCCGTGGTCCCCGCTGGACTCGTTCAGGGCAAAGACGTCAAATGACCACTTGTCGACATTCTGTTTTTAGTAAAAAAAGAATTATTTGAGATGTCAAAGTATACTGGTTTGCATGTAAATTCCATGCAAAAAACAAAAACCAAAATGATGTGCCAATGGAGTAAGGAAATCGTATAGTTTTAAATGAACTCTTAAAAAAAGTAAAGGCGTCTTGAAATGTCTTCCTTCAATGTGGAGAGTTCTCTTAAAAAACTGAAATCCTTATTTCCTAAGTAATATAGTTAAAAAACGATTGTTTTTTTGTTCCCAAAATTTTTGCAGTTTGTGTGTCTGTGGCGGAGAAACTATAAACAAAATAACAAATGTAAAAAT
This sequence comes from Zeus faber, assembly GCF_960531495.2. Lineage (NCBI taxonomy): Eukaryota > Metazoa > Chordata > Actinopteri > Zeiformes > Zeidae > Zeus > Zeus faber. Next base: position 19,076,727 of record NC_137196.1, on the reverse strand, counting down.
ATAGATAATTAACAGAAATATAAATAGAAAACCAACCACCAATCTATAAAGATGGTGTCAAAGTACTTACATTTTTGAAAAACTTTGTTAATTTGTCCAGGTTTTTGTGACCACTTGTATGTGTGTGTGTGTGTGTGTGTGTGTGTGTGTGCGTGCGTGTGTCTGCGGGTGCGTGCGTGTGCGTGTACCTTCAGCACAGATATGACAGATGGGGGGTAGCTGAGTCCCACCATGTTGGAGGTGCGTCTGTACATCCTGTTTGGACGAGATGCAAACATCAATTGAAGCCGAAAACACCATCACCGTTACCCAACAAACCTAAAAAAAAACAAGCACCACCTGAGAGACCCCGTCCCTCGACGGGAAGCGGCTTCCAAAGATTCCGGCGCGAGAGACAGAATTGATCCACCACAGAAGAACTTGAACAATCAGAACAGAAGTGGGTGCGTCCAGGCTATTTTGTCTAGGTCTCTGTTTCGATCTCCTTTTCACAGCTTCACCTTTTTCTTTGTCGCCAAAATGCTGTGACTGGGACTGAACAAGTGCGCTTTAATCATGTATATCTACTTCATCTTTCTTTCTATGCTTATAGCACGTACTGCAGACTGGTCGGAGACTGTGACATCATCATTTAGCAGACACTTTTGTCCAAAGCAACTTACGATTACTCAATCGCCGACGCAGCCATCAGAGGTTAAGTGCCTTGCTCAAGGACAAGGCAGCACACTGGCAGGAGGAGCTGGGGATTCGAACCGCCAAGAACTGCCACCCTGCTAACCATTACACCAGTGCGGTGGGGGGACGGATCGGGTTAGAAGTGTGGCGCTCTGGTAGTAGTGTTTGCACGGAAAACCTGATATCTGTTATGGATTGTCTTGTTCCAGATGGAAAAATTGAAGCTATAATTTATACACGATAAAGACGAAAAGAATGATGGATACATACTGTATGCGTAACTGTGAATAAACCCGTTAACATTCCTTGTGTCAGGCGCCCTGATGCCATGATGCCATGATGCCATGATGGCGTCTGACTCACTTTCACAAATCAAATGTTGTGTCATTGCAATCCTGACAAACAGCAATTAGAAATAAAAAATGTTTTGGTTTTTAATCCTCGACGGTTGCAGATTGTGAAACAGATTGTGACATTCATGCAAGACTCATCACAAATGGGTTCAAAGCTGTACTGAGGATCACCATGAATTGTTTTAGGACTGGATCTTATTTCTTATTGTTTTTGATTCATGAGTTTATGGCCCAGTGTCGTTATGATGACGGTTGACGAACACGCATCCAAGATATCAAACATGTCCGTCTGGACGCATCACCCGGCAACCCACCGTGGTGTTTTTCTGTACCAATTTTCATCTCCAAATTGACTTACAGTTGATGATATTTATTATCTAACAAAAACATCTTTCACGATGCACAGTAAATTTGAATACCAAGTAGGTAATCACTGTTCAATAGTTACAAAACCAACTTAAAAACGGAGAATAGAAAAGGATAATAAATGGCTTGAGCTACAAACTACCAATTTCGGTTTTTTTTTAAAGAGTTTCTCCTGCAGAGTTTTTACTGTTGAGACGTTCTTCAAATCAATAAGCATCCAGGGTCATTGACGTGCGGCCCTGCCAGCGGGCGCCTGAACAGCCTCGGCGGCGCAGCCGATCTTTTTTTCCTCGAACGGGTGTGTGCCGGCCGAGGCCGCTGTGATGCATTGCGGAGTGTAACTTTGTAGTAAAGTACATGGGGGCGCCGCGCGCGGCATAGACAGATTATTGCGATAAATCTGAATTTCGCAAAGGAGCACGAGGGGAGTGCGCGAGTTGAGAGAAAGTTCCTTTACAGCCGGACGGCAAAATGCCTCCGTGCCACCTTCAGCGGAGGGAGAGCGCTCAGGTGACAGCGATGCTCAGTATGAATTATTAAGGATTGTATGCATTCCCAACAAGTTATGGATCAATGATGTGTGTGTGTGTGTGTGTGTGCGTGCATGCATGTGTGCCTGTGTGCGTGTGTGTTTTTCTGTCCCCAGGCCCTTTCATCTGGGTGGCATTTAAAAAAGTGCCACGCCCACCCCCGGCGGAGGACTTACTCCACTCCGAGGTCTCTCCGCCTCCTCCACCGATATCCTCTCTCTACCTCTGCCTCCGCCGCTCTACCCCGTCCACCAGTTATGCCCCCTCCTCTCCCTCCGCCGCCCTCTCACCTCTCCACGAATATCCCGGCCTGCACGGCGTGCACGATGCTGCGGAAGCGCGGCTTCTCCTCGGTGCGGCGCAGCATCAGGCCCATCTGCCGCGTGAAGGTGGAGGCCAGCCAGTCCCGCACCTCTGACGGCACCGACTCCGACTGGATGTCGCTGAGCTCGTCCTCCGTGTCCACCAGACGCCTGGGTGCACGGAGCGATAGAGGGAGAGAATTCAGACAAATAAGAAAATCGACATAGGAGGGAAGGATGGCAAAAAAAACCATCTTATTTGACACGAGTAGTAAAATACTAATATTAATTTGAGAGAAATAATGATTGGAAATCCTTTGATAAAGAATGATTTGGATCCTTCAGTTTGGATTGAAGAAAAAAGACTGAACAAATTATTATATTTTTTACATTTGTTATTATTATTTATATATGTATTATTTTTTTAAATGCATTTAGCTGTTTTGCTTCATTATTCATTGGGGGTCTAGTCCACAGGGCTGGATTCAGTTCCCTCTCCTTCTCTTCGGCATGTTTACATACAGGCATGTGCACCAGAGAGCACTCCATTAACCGATGTGTCAACGTCAAGGAATGTGTCGTAGGAGTTGTCAGACGAGGCAGGAAAATACCAAAAAATCGGACATGCTTCGTCGGGGTGGTCACCGATTATGTAACACTACAAGGGGTAACGACGCACATACCTAACACGGCTATATTATATTTATAACACGACTAGCTATATTTATTATTATTATTATTATTATTATTATTATTATTATTATTATTATTATAACTAATGATAATAATAGTAATTATCATGACGATGATTATTATGATTTACTTTTTTCAAATATTTATGAAAGGTGCTTTAAAATCGAATGTTGTGACGAACAAACAAAATAACTTATTGTTATCATCATTATTATTAGTGTTATCCATCATTAACATCAATGCTGCTTACTCAATGGGTTTAAATTGGGAAAAAACAACACTGACGAATCATTTTATCCCTTACATAACATCAAAACATTACAGACAGCCTAAAAACATCACTCCTCAGGGGCTCAATCAAACTGTGATGTAACGGTCTAGAGATGGATCCTACTGTGTAGATAGACCCTCAGACACATTGGCATTGTTACATATTAGTATTGACGTCGCTAAAGAGGATATTAGTCGGACGCGGCGTTGACAAGACGAGGCCATCGCTCACGATCCCGCTGTGATTATGGCCGTGGCTGGCAGTAATCTGGCCAGGGTCTTACATAATTCCATAAGCCAGATCACACAATATCTGGGATGAGTGAACCTGAATTAAACTACTGCCACAAAACAAAAGGACAACCCACGTACGTATTGACACACACGCACCATCTGCCCTCCGTTGGCAGGCAGCGCCTGGTACGATTCGTCACTAAATACTCCCTGAAGCGCCTCTGGCAAGACTCTATCGTAAGATGTTCCCCTTGTAAAGATCTATATAAGAATCATATTTATATATATAATTATATATTATTTATATATTTTTTTTTGTGTTCCTCACCTTGTCTCCTCGATGTAAACTGATTCCAGCACGGACGCGGCATACTCTAGGTTTTTCTTGAGGTCGACCAGAGAAGCCTCTCCTCTCTCCAGCTGCTTCACCAGACACCTCAACCTGGAAAAACCCCAAAAAAGACGAAGAAAAAAAAAAGTGTCTGTTTGTGAGGCATAGTCATGAGGAGGCGCTGATGAGGATGGCTGATTAACGACCTGGATGGTTAATTCCGGCATAATAGCACTTCTTCATCAAATTACACAGTGGGTGAACCTCTTCAGGGCCCGCTTGTACTTGAAAAGACGACTTCTTTTGTTTGTTTTTTTTCCCAACTTTTATTTTTTTTAACTTTCAAAGTGAGCCACTTATCAAAAACAATCGACTGTGAATATGCCAATTAAAAAAAACTAACAAAAAAAAAAAAACGGGGAAATGAAATGAAATATGCCCTAGTTTTTCCTTCCCGTACATGGAGGAAAAAAACCCCCAAAAAAAACAACGTTTTTTGCTCTTCGCTTCTGCTCTCCGCGCCACCTGCTGCCATCTTGGAGGTCGAAAGCTCTTTTTCGTGGCCGATGCCCGCGCGGGAACATCTGGAATAAAAATTACGCTTTAAAAAAAAAAATATATATATTTATCCGTCCTTCATCCTAGTCCGGTCCGAGGCTTTGCTTGTCGTCGGAGTATTATACGGCTTGGATCAGATCGGGGAGCCCGTCGATTTGGCCGAGCAAATTTTTTTGGGGTCTCGGGGAAAAAAATAGGCCACGGCCGAACGAATCGGCGATATTAAGCGGTGGAGAAAATTTGCGACGCGGTGAACGCCGCTCACCGCCAAACTTTTATCCGCGAGATGTGACGTAGCCCCAACCTTCCCCGCAGGCCGCGCCGTTCTATCCCGCTGATGACGTCCCGTACGCGAAATAACGCTGAAGCTTAGGTCTCAAATCATTTTGCTGGGGGGGCCCTTGAAGCCTCTCCAAGGACCCCCCCGGGAGGGAGGGAGGGAGGGAGGGAGGGAGGGAGGAATGTCATTGTTTTGATCGTGAATAATCCAAAACCAGCAGTGGATGGATGGAAAGTGGAAAAGAGGAGCTTGCAGCGCCGCGGGTCGGTATCGACTCGGCACGTGATTGGCTTCGGACTAATGACAGTTATTACCGGCAGCTGTGCGCCAGTGAGCTTCCCCGCTTACTCGCTCGAGCGCACAAATACCCCGTTTTCCCCACAACCGCGGAGCCATTATCAGGCTGAAACCCGGCGTCGAGCGGTGACTTTGTGTTTTTTCCCCGCACATAATTGGCCATTTGTTTTCCCACTGCGCGCCGTGTGACAATGGCGTTTGCACGCCGCGCTTTTCCGCGGGGGAAAAATAAATAAATAAATTTTAAAAAACTAAAACCGCGGTTTTGACGGGCGTCGCCGGAAAGCCCCGAAGCGAGAAAGTGTTTGTCTCCGTCGCGGGCGTTTCTGAAAAGATCTGTCACAAACTGATAGCCTTTGTTCGCCAAACAATGGAATAAAACGGAAAAGCCGGTTTAAAACCAATCTTTCAGCTGTAATTACGTTGAAAATAATGTTTAGCAAAAAAAAAAGAAAAAAAAAAAAGGAACGTGTTTGCTAACATAAATTAAATGGCGTTGCCGAAGTTATTTTCAATACGCATTCATCAATTAAGGGCTGATAAAGAATGGTAAATAAAACATATGTTTATTGATATGTTTATTATATTACAATGTTCCTCTCCTTGAAACGTGTCGTTAATTAGATAGATAGATAGATAGATAGATAGATAGATAGATGTGTGGGGAGGGGGGGTTGACACTGTATCATCCAGGTCTTGTTCACTGAAAACAAACAGAACATTTCAGCTGCTGTCACCTGCACCGGGGGGAAGCCATGCGCTCTGTTAATTGCATATTGCCGAGCGGAAAACTATTTTCCGGGCAAGGGGCCAGATGATTCATTCTTGGCAAGGGTGATACGAGCAATTATCTGGTACTCTTCGCAAAACCTTTGACCCTTTTTTTTTTCCTCACTCCTGGAGTCCATTAAAGTGTGTCGTGACGGTGGCAGAGCCCTCCTCATCACCTGTGTTCACCTGTAAACAACGCCGTCTACCTGAGCATCACAAAGCTCCACACCTCTCCAGGTATGTGTATGTGTGGGCGGTGTGCATGGAGGGAGAATACAAACATCAAGAACAACAAACTGGTATTTTGTATTCTCTCTGTTAATAGCGTCGACCATTGGAGTAAAAAAAAAAAAAAATAATAATTATAAAATAGGAATCTTGAAAAACACAGAAAATCTTGCAAATAAACAATTAATCTTTATCTGTATTTCCATTGAGATGGCTTGACAGCCCTCGAGCTGCATGTGAGACAATATTCACCAAGCTTCTAATTTAAAAAAAAAGTTGCTCATTCTGGGGATTCCTTTAAGGGACATAAGTATTTTTGAACAGTCATTTTTGAAATAAGCAGATTTTTCCACGCCACTCCCCTCCAGCGAAAGAAGACGTTTTTCCTTATTTTAGAAGTGCAGCATTTACTGCTGCTGCTGCAAAAAATAAACGACAGTACATCAGTTTAATATGGAATGGGAATTTTACTCCGAGGGTTTCCCTGTCGACCGTGACCAGCCCATAAAAAGAACGACGCACCCAGAATGAAACAATAGTAAAATGTTCAGTGGTGAAGGAAGTACCTCGTGCGCCACAGTTCACAAGTATAAACAAAAAGGTGCATTGTGGCCGAACGAGGCACACAAACGCAAAGCGCGACACCACACATCGGGGTGAGCCATTTCATTTTTATTCGCTTTTCCACCGAAAAAAAAATAAATAAAAAGTATTTTTCGCATTGAAATCGAGGGAAATATTTTCCACCGAATATTTACTCTCGTCAGATCTCTGGCTTCGCGGACCGACGCGGCTAAGGAGGAGCGACGGGAGCCGGCCCGGCCGCCGAAACGACGTCCGGGGGCCAGGCTTTCTTTTTTTTTTTTTTTTTCTTTTTGGCTTTGTTGGTGCAGAGGCATGGAAGTTATTTTAAACTAGAGGACGTGATTTCAGTTGAATTGCTCGCGGTCACTTTCGCCAGTCAAACTTATTATAGCACACAGACAGCTCCATCAATCTGGCTGTTAATGACTTGTGGCAGGTTCTGTTGGGTCTGGCCCAAATAATTATGGTCTTGACCACACGCCGGGGTTTGGGGGCAAGCACTTGTGGTAAAGCAGATGGTTTTTCGGGGGTGGCGTTGCCCTCTAGGAACTAATATTTTTATTTTCAGGCAGAACCGGCGACCGGAGTGAGATGGACGGACGAAGCTGGAATACCGGGGGGTTTTTCCGGCGTACTTCCCGGGTGAAGGCATAAATTGTCCCGCGCCCGCGTTTCCAGAGGCGTCTGGCCTCGCGCGCTGTGTAATCGATCCAAGTCAACGTTATCGCCCGAGGAGATTAGCGCGTTCTTGGGGGAGCACACGCAGGTTGGGGCCGATAAGAGGAACGCCGCCCGCGGAAAACATGATGACTCAGTTAAGCCGCCGCGCCGCGGTATGACGGCGATTTGCGGCGTCAAAAGAGACGAGTCAATAAAAAATACGGAGGTGCCTCCGCGTCCGTGGTTCGGGGAGATGAATTGGGGGAAGAGGCGGATGGTTGTACTTGCTGACCCTGCACAAACCCCAACCTCCACCCATCACAGCTGACATCACAGTCTATGGCTGCATTCTCCTCCTGGTGTAAATTATTTAATTTCTCTATAAATATTAAAATCGTTGGACCCTAACGCTAAACCCTAACCCTAACCCAAAGAGGAAAAAGTGTTCAGGATATTATGTATTCAAAGCTTTTCAGACATCTTCAAACTTTCTATTATCATCCATCCAACCATTCATCCAACAAACCATCTATCCATCATCCAGCCATACCTCGATTATCCAGCCATCCATCATTCCCTCTGTCCAACCGTCCATCCCTCCATCCAATCCTTTCATCCATCCATCAATTCACTCATCGGCCCATCCATCCATCCATTGCTATATCCATCCATCCATCCATTGCTATATCCATCCATCCATCCATCCAATCCTTTCATCCATCCACCAATTCATCTATCCAACCAGCCAGCCTGCTGGTCATAACTTCATCAATCATCCATTCATCCATTCATCCATCTACCCATCCATGGAACCAGTCAGCCAGCTCTCAATTCACCCATCGATCCATCCATCTACCTATCCATGGAACCAGCCAGCCAGCTGTCAATTCATCCATCCATCCATCCATCCATCCATCCATCCATCCGTCCATCCGTCCATCCATCATCCATCCATGGAACAACCTATCGATTCATCTCTCAACAAAACAGCAAATTGACACAGACACCGGACCCCTGTGAGTGGTTGCGAAAGGGTCAACGTGCTTGGCAAATTAGCGCACTAAGTGCATTTCCTCTCCACAACGGATGAACCCAACAACATGAAATAAACAACGACGGAGCCATTCGACCTTCCCTGATACATTTTACGATCATTTCAAGCCTGAATCGACTCACATTACTTGACAGAGCCATGTTGGAATGTGAAGGATCAACCACACTACTTACCTACACTGAACATAGAAACGCAAGCGTTTCATTATTACTGATCACCGTGTGCTTCAGTGTTTTCGGTATTCCTTCAACCAAAAAAAAATAAATGAGTCACTTAAATGGGCACACATGGACGAAAATTCTAATAATATTCTCATGTGAACCTGTTTAGTATTCCATGAAAAAAAACAAAAACAAAAAAAAAACGTGCTGCAGGTAGAGGGAAATGACCCAATCAAAAAGTGGCTTAAATAGAAAACCTGTCAACTCATTTAAAATGACGTTGAGTTGCCAGTAAACCATCATAGATGAGCAGATCTCTTATTTTGCTGTGTATCCATCATATATCATTTCAAACCCAATGATTTACAATGCAGTAATATTGAGGCGATGTGCGTGTATTCCAGGGTACAGGGCCGCTTGGCATCGCTAATGAGCAGGAGTTTTATTGAACCAACGCGGAAGTCATCGCTTGAAATGCCTGACGCATTCATTTGGAATATGGGCTTTTATAGTATATTACCAAGCTTCACATCACATAAAGATCCATCAATTCAGACTGAGAAGCAGTCACAATTCAAAGCACTCCTCTTATGAGATATCTATGATATGCTGCACTCAGATATGAATAAAAGGCCACTCACTTAAGTTGGGAAGGATGACAAAATAGCATTGAGCAAAAATGCATTTTCCAACTATTGATCTGATTGAAGAGACTGAGAGTACTAATAATAAAAAAAATACATAAATACATAAATACATAAATAAATAACAATAATAATAAATAATATTTATATATATATATATATATATATCAAGACTCATTACTTGTAATTTGCTTAATAAGCTCCCATTGTCATGGCACGTGGTTGACAATGAGGGACACTGAGAATAGCACATTAGTCACTAAACAACCGTGGGGCTTGAAAAAGAAGGTGGCGTTCCATTAATGGCAGCTTTTCATCAGTCCCACCACTAATTAGCCAGCAGCACGAGTGGGCAGCGCACGGACGTACAAAAAATAGATGCATGAGCTTGTGGTTAAAGGACAAAACCAAAAAAATGAGCCCCCCAACGGAATGAGCTCACTAGAATGTAACCTCAGAATGTCACCTCCACTGTGTGTGTGTGTGTGTGTGTGTGTGTGTGTGTGCGTGTGTGTGTGTTGGAAATGGTCTTTTTTACAATGTTCTCGGAGGTTGGACCAACACAAGGGTACAAGTATGTGTAAATAAGTGTGTAAATAAGGAAAACAGTAGTACAGCCTCGCAAATTGGATCTTGCAACACAAGAGCTTAGTTCCATCATTTCTTCATTTTAAGTAGAATTAAACATTTTCACGACCGAACGGTGAATTAGAGAAGAATTTCTGATGCCCCAGAGGCCATTACAGAACAAAAGCTGCTGCTACGCCCAACCTGCATCTTAAGAGGCGACTTCTTTTAGCAAAAATAAACGTCAGGAGCAGCCGACCAGCTGAGGCAGCACATGCAAAAACAACCCTTCCCCATGAACGTTCTCTCCCCGATTAGGGCGACAAGAATGCCCGAGTCGCTTCGGCGTCGGCGGAAGAGACGGGATCCCCCCCCCCCCGTGTGTGTGTGTGTGTGTGTGTGTGTGTGTGTGTGTGTGTGTGTGTGTGTGGCGAAAGTTCAGTGGCTCGACGCAGGGAGGAGAACCCGGCTTCCCTAATTGCTGTCAAACAAGTCGGGGGCGGGGAAATGCGGGTTCCCGCTTCCGCAGCGTGGCTCCGTCCCAGGTCTGTGTTTTTGCGACTAAATCATTAAATATTGCCAGTTACAAACACCGTTGCCTTTGAACAATGCTCCGCTCGCACCCTCAGCACGACAGTGCGTCAGAAGTCGTGGAAGCCTCTAAATGTGTATTTTTTGGTTTAAATCGAATGATGTCAAGAGCAGGTCCCTCATACCACCTAGAGCGTCTGTAATATGATCTGACACGTTTTCTCCTGTTGTTCATTATTTTGTTTTCCCTTCGTGAGCATGAACCTTAACTTGATTATTTCCTTCCAACTTCACATTTTAAACGGAATTTCGCAACCGTTTAACCATGTGCATATGTCCATTTATTTCTCCACGTTGTCGGGGTTTTATTGTGTTAATGTTTCTATCTTGTCGAAGAGATTTCCATCTCAATGTACAGTAGCTACCCTGGTCAAATAAAGGCCAAATAAAAAAATAAAAACATTCAAACCGTTATATTTGGGTTATGCTGCGTCAAGGCTGAAGCTTCGTACACGGAATGTTTTAAACCCGTCGTTGAGACTTTTCGCTCATTTTGAGCCTTGGAATTCCTCGCACTAACACCGCGTTTTTAAGGCTTTTTATTTCTATGCTTTTATTCTTCTTTGCTTTTATTTGTCCTTTATATATCATGTGAGTTGCTCTTGTTTATGAAATGTACTTTACAAATAAACTTGCCTTGCATTGCCTACATTGCACTTACATTCCTGACACAAAAGATAAAATAAACAAAAGTGATTGAACATCAAGCTATAGGAAAAACGAAGCATTCCTTGTTTCGCAGAAGCACACAGATCTCTGATTCCAGTGACCACACACACACACGCACGCACGCACACACGCACACACACACACACACACACAAACACTGGCCAGTCCAGTATAACGTGCCATCCTGCATGTTGACATGTGTCAGCCGAGCATAATCCCAAAGCGTGGAGTGGTCTGCCCTTGCTTACATAATCCCCAGAGATTAAAATATGCATCCTGCAGAATGAGGGCAGGTCTATAGGAGATACACGCTGCGACGAGGGGAAACAGAGCGAAGAGAGAGAGAAGAGAGAAAAGGGAAAAGAAAGAAGAGTTCACACACTCGTTTTCTGTATCGGTGTACGGTGTACGGTGTGTGTGTGTGTGTGTGTGTGTGTGTGTGTGTGTGTGTGTGTGTGTGTGTGCGTGTGCGTGTTTGTGTGTGTGCATGTGTGTTTATGGGTTTGTGGGCACATATGCCAGCTACAACTCGTGTGGGCACATTAAACCCAGGCGTCCAGATGGTTAGACGTGTTGATGGTTCAGTTTGGGGAACTGATATAGAATTAGTGGACTCTAAGTGACAGCAGCCATGTTTTTGACCCTTGACCCGAGCACACAAAGCAAAACAAAAATATATAATATGTTGTTAATGTAAAAAATATATATATATTGGAATGGACAACAATTTACATATTTTTCTGAGAAATTAATTAAAGGAGACCTATTAGGCAAAACTCACTTTTCAGTGTTTGTGCACATCAGTTTTTTGTGAGCTGTCAGTTTCAGAAAACAAAAAAACTAAAATGAGCCGTTCAGTTTTGCAGCCCTAGCATTGTCATTGCCGTAATATATGTCACTTCAGTCGAATTAGAACCGCCCCACATCTGAGCAACTCCACCAACGGCTGGAGCCCGACCGGACCCGCCAGCAACGAAGCTAAGAGCTCAGCATGGGAAGTGCTCTGTTGGCTGCAGAGACCAGCACAAATCTTTTAAAAGAAAGAGGAATTAAAACCAGCTGTCCGTGACAAAACTGCAGACGGGGGAAATGTAAGTATTTAATTATTCTGCTGTGTGTTTCTTTGTGTGTGTGTGTGTGTGTGTGTGTGTGTGTGTGTGTGTGTGTCCGTGTGTCCATTGACTGTACTTTAGGCTGTGGAGCGCCATTCGCTCCGTGTTTCTCCAAACAACACCGTGGATGTATTAATTACATTTATTTTACGTTTTTGCAATTGATTGAAACAAAAAAGCCCCAAGCCCCGCCATATCCCGTGCTCTGAATGTTTACAGAGAAACATAACGGAATCAGTAGTAAAGCTCAAACCCCATTGGCTCAGAACTAGGGGCCTGGGCAGGGTGGCTCCTCCGATTTACAGTAAATATAGCGCCAGGAACACAATAGATTTAGAGGGCAATGTTTGTTTCAACAGAATAATACAACGTGCCGCTCAAATGTATACAGTATTCAACTCAAATTCACGCCTGACACACACATATACCATATACCAACCGGTCTCACACTTTTAAGTGCTCATACTCACGAAAATGTATGGATTTCTATTTCTAAAATTTCTAATCCATTGTCATTTTGGACTCCAGCCTCTCATTCCAGTCACACATCAAATCCATCACCAAATCCGCTTTCAACCACCTCAAAAACATCTCCATATTCCAGCCATCACTCCCAGACTCTGTGGCTGAAACTCGTAACCATGCCTTCATCACCTTCCGTCTGGATAATTGCGATTGGGTCCTGTCCTGTACACAGCAAAGCCCTGGACAGGCTCCAGTATGTGCAGAACTCAGCTGCCAGCATTGTCACCCTGACCAAGCCTTGGCAGCACATCACCCCCACCCTTATCCACCTTCACTGGCTTTCAGACAAGTCCAATATGTCATATAAAATCTTCCTCCCCACTTATAAATCCCTGTGCTGTACCTATCAGACCTCCGCCACATACCCCGTGCTGGAATCTGCGGTCCTCGGGCACGGTTTGCTCACCACCCCCCACACCAGAATGCAGACTTTAGGGGACAGAGCCTTCAGTGTGGCAGCCCCCACTCTTTGGAACTCTCTTCCAGCAGAGATCCGCAACACCGCATCCATTGACACCTTCAAAAAACTCCTGAAAATCGACCTTTTCACCAAGACAGGTCTTGGGTAATGCTGTCACCCCAGCAACATGGTGAGGGAGGGGGTGCAGATAAAAACACTAAAACTAAAACTAACCTGAAGAAAGTACACCACCGCGGGAAGGTGGGGGAAGGGGACCATGGATGTATTAAAATTTTAAATGGATTTGAATTTTGTTCTGACAAGCTTGAAATTAAAGCAGGATACTGGTTTCGCTTTTTCTTTGAATGGTCTATTAAATTCAAGGTTGGCAGAGAATAGGGATGTAGTGTCATACCCTCAGTATGAATTTCATTCATATATACAATTTAACTGGATACAGTATAAATATCAGCGTTTACGGGCCTGGCTGAAAATTTGAAGGTACCCATCAGCCAGTGCGGTAAACATTTCCATGGTAACAGTGAGCTCCACCAATAAGAGACATTGCTGTTACACTTTGGATTATGGGTAGTGTATGACTCCTCCATAACATCACAACTAAAACATGGTTGATATGATATGGACTTCTACAGTAGCAAACATTTATTATTATATACATTGCATAGTATTCACGCAATTATTTATAAACGTTTCAAACCCTAACGTTAACCCTAATGCTAGAAAGTACAAAAACTACAATTCCACGCCATTTTGTCGTGCATGTTGGTGCAATGGCCTCATGGGTAAGGTAATTATATTATTATAAACCTAAAAAGTAAAATAAGATATGGGTGAAAAACGACATGCATGTGTTATTAGGGGTTAATTTGGTTGGGGAATATACCTGCATTGTCAGAATTTACATATGTCATTTGCAAAGCCCTGATCTACTGTATATGTTTGGCCATTTTGAGTGGCACCCCCTATTGACGCTACCACCCCTCTAAAGGTACATGTCCAGAGCTGTCCAAAACAGTTCACCTTATTTTGGTGGCTCTTTTAAATACCGAGATATAGGGCTTCAAAAGTGATCTCTGGTCGGCGTTCAAAGGTCAATAACTCGGTTTATATAAGATGAGACCTTTCCAAAAATGTTTTTGGTTTTGTTCTACGGCAAAGTAAAACAAATCTGATTTTATTCCATTTAGAATGTCAATTGTCTGGGAATCCACACTTGACCCCCACTGCTATGGCAGGGTTGGATTTTGTTTTACTTTTGAACTTTCAAACCCTGTAGTTGGGAAACCGTTGAGGAAACCCAACATTTTTACTAAATCCAGCATGTGTTCAGCAAAACCCCGATAAATATCAAGGAAACACAAACAACCCCCCCAAAAAACAACCACTTACAGTGGTAAATGCATTTAAAAAAAATAGAAACATGATCATAAATTTAAAGGCATATCTAATTGGGTTTCCACAATGTGGCGCGCTTGCAGATCTAATCCATGCGTATAATTCGGGAACACTTCGGGCTCGCAGTCAGAGGCTGTTTTCAGAGGCTTTCAGTGCTAATTAGCTAGCCCCATGCTAGTGCCCATCAGGACCCTTTTAATGCTCCAAATGCTGCTGCTCGAATAATGGTTTTCATATGGATCCTTTCAAGCCCCCGCTGAAACGGGAGGGTGCGGCAAGGCTCAAATCTCCCAGTTAGTTCTGGGACGGAATGAAATTTTGCTTACCGTGGTGAAAAGCAACCTATAACCACGGTAATGCAGGGGGCTTGTAAAAGAGTTGCACGTGCTCATTTTGTTGCATTAGGAAACCGAGTAAAATAATATAACCTACTGTACTTCTAAAATAAAACACAGTGTTTTGGCACCGGTCAAAGGCGTCCCATCGCTGGCACCGTGGGCACGGTCGGTACCATCAAAGAAGGAGCGATCGGGGTGCAGAACCAACTCTCGGTTTTTCCAGGACCAGGGGTCCGGGCCCCCCCCCCCCCCCCCCCCCGTAATTTCCGCCCCTGGCATATTCGTATTGAACGGCCGAATCCGATTCGACTGACAAAATTCTGAGTCGGGGTACAGCTCTAGAAATAATTAATAATAATCGGACACACAAATGAAACCCCTCATATGGGAAATGGACTGTCCCTTCCAGTGACGAGCGGAGCAACTGAAAAGTTTGGTTTCTCCAGAAGTCCTTGAACATAGGATGGAAGACAGTCAATGATGATAAATAAAAAAATATTATTGTGTTTATATTTCATATCCTCCTGTAACTTTCACACAATTCACAATTCAAAAAATTCGATACAAAAAAAAAATAATAATAAAAATAAATATATATATATATATATATATATATAAATATATATATATGTGACGTATCATATATATGATATATATCATGTAACCATGGTATTGCAGTAATGTGGTTACAGCCCTACTCCCGGCCTTCCTCAAAATATCTGCGGCCAATCCGGCGCAATCAAGTCAAAAAGAACACTAACACTTAAGGACGAGCGTCAATGAAAGTGGAAAGAAAAAACAAGGCTTTTCACAATTTACGCCACTAAACAAACCTTTCGCCCAACCAGGACCCTACTGAAAATATGCCTTTTTTTATGCCACAATGAGGACCAAGAGGGAGCTGCAACTCTGAGGAACAGGATCTGAGATGAGATGAGGTTGGGGATGGAAGTAAACTCAAATCAAACGCTAAATGCAGTTTAGGTGCGAGACTTGAGAAGGTCACACACACACACACACACACACACACACACACACACACACACACACACACACACACACACACACACACACACACACACACACACACACACACACACACACACACACGAGCGCGTATGCACATAGACTTGCACAGTGAGAGAGAGCTAACTTAATGAAACGGGAGAGCCAAACAAAATGGTGCTCTCAATGAGATTATCTGGCTCCGATGCAGACAGGACACAGCCATTAATAACCTCTCATGGTCAGTGGTCCGCTCAGTGCAGACTCCTCCTGCTTCGGGGTATTTAGGTATTCAAACCCAAATAATGCATTTCATTACGTTGTGTATGATTTGACAAAATGGATTACAAAGGAATGTACATTGATTTAAATCCCATTTAAACCGATTTTTTTTTTTAAGTGAAATTGAAATTTAAAATATAAAAAAAAAAAAAGTAAATCAAGTACAAATTATTGGCAAGTGGCAAGTTTGCCTCTGCAGATCCACTGTGGTTTAGAGACCTTTTTCTTTTTTTCAGGTCGTACAGATAGACGGAGAGAGGGATATGCTGCCCTTCCGTCCCTCTAGTCCCCCCCCCCCTCCGAGCAACGGATCAATGACATTTGCGCAGAGCGGCGCACCGGGGTCGAGAGAGGTCAGCGCGGGAGCGTCCTTCAGCCCCGTCGGCCCCGGGGACAAACAAGGACACCGGGGGTGCACTTTGTGTGGTGCACTGGGCAAAACAGCAGGACACACGAAATCTCACGAACCAGAGACCTTGCACCCAGAGCTTTTTACTTTACACCAGACAAAACCCTTTTAGTGTTTGCTCAACACTTAATTTCATCAACTCATAAATGACCGTCATAAATTATTAAATTGGAGTCAAAATTCCATGAGCGAGAGCGAGCTCTGCTCCGCTTTGACGCATGGAAATTCATGAAAATAACAGCTTTGATTTTCAAATGTTATCATTTGCTTGCAGTAGCCAAAAAAAGGAGAACAAAAAAAAAAAAAAAGAGTTTTTAATCCTAACTCCTCGGCTTTGCGTATAAGAGCTGGGAAAATGAATGAGAATTGAAGTCAAAGGCTCCCGTGGTAAACAGAAGGATTCTGTGCCTTGAATTTGATCATCCTCCCCGTGGCACTTTGGGATCCAAAAGCCGCTATAAGTCAGCAAGTCACTCACTCTCTGACTCCAGAATCAACCCATTGCCTCCGAAGCAGGGGTGGTTCTAGGCACCGGCACGAGGGGGCAACGCCCCACCAAATGCAGGCAATGCCCAACCAAATGCTCCGACTTCACCCCTCGTGGATTAGAAAGCGGTTGTCCAAGCTTGCGTTTGTCCAAGTTTGTGTCGGGTCGAGAGACAGCAGGAAGTGAAGCTGCATTCCAGGGGAACTCGGAAAAATGTCATTTGTGTGGGTAGTCCCCGTGTTAACATAGCATCAATTCTACAGAGTAGTTCAAAACAACATTTTGAAAAATGTGAATAAGCCAATCAACATTTCCTGCTGCCCACCCAGTCAAAGTGGTGGAGAGCCGGGCCTGCTCCACAGTATATCGGTATAGAGTTTATCATCAGTCTGACTGTGAGAATAACTTCTGAAACACTTGCGTGATGGTGGGATTCTTGAATGTGTGGAACAGGCTGGAACAGTATTATGAACTGAACAATTGCAAAGATTGCCTCGTAAGTGGGTCATTGAGGGGCGGCTTCACGTGAGGGACATTGGTTCTCAGTCAAGGACTGTACAGCAACGACAGGCCAAGACGGGCGGATCGGCGGCCACTGACGGAGTTACCCCGTTGTGATCAGGTATAACATTGGGAAAATGTAAAAAAAAACGTGGCTCGTTAAAACTGCCCATCGGACCTTTTTTGCAGAGGTACGCGTACTAAATCGGGAGTTTTCTTGTTACCCTCCAGCTTTAATAGGTCTGTTAAGAGCCATCTAGGTAAGAGTTATCTCACAAACGCCTCGAGGCCCGTCTTGGGCCGGCTCAACACATAATGTGCGTCGGGAAACGGTGCAAAGTCCTTGATTACACAACTGAGGTCACACAGGACTTTTACTCTGAAAGGAACAAACCTCAAGCCTCAACCACCCACCCTCCCCCACCCCCCGCCCTTCATCCGTCAGCATGGTGTCAGACTGACAGTAGGTGGCACTGAATTAATGGCTCAATTAACGTGATGCTCGGTGGCGAAAGTGAAGGCAGGACGAGGGCGCTCCATTGTTCCGTCTCTCTTAACCCTTTTAACTGATTTTAGAGCGTCCCCGACGTGAGGTGATCTACGGAGAGAGGCCCCGCCGAGATTCATTTTTAGATTCAAGTTTGACCAGCACTCGAAATGAGGCCGAGGTGGTTTTACAGCGACAATCTGCACTCTGATCTCAACTTGTTTATGCATGGTAGCTGTGTCTGCGCTGTGGGAGGATGTTAAAAAAAAAACAAGGACGGCACCCAACAAGGACCCAAAATACATAACGTCGCACTTACCGTCGTTGATCAGAGAGATGGAGGGGCGTTTGGCTTACATTGTAAATTCTCAGAAGCGGGTAACAATGTCTGTGTGTCGCATTCCGCATTTTTTCCCAGCAACCAGAGAGCGAGGTTACGGTAAGGTTTAGTAAAACAAGGAATATTGGCCGAGTTCCTCGGCCATGAGGATCGCAGTAGCAGCATCGCTCTGATTAAAGATGGACAACGCGACGCTGGAAGTGTATAAAATAGTGTACATAACACATAACTCAGGGCAGACAGGCTATAAACACAAGGCAAGGTTTCTACTAAAGAGGCGAGTGTGGGAACAACGCCGCGTGTCTATTAAATATTTAATATTAAACCAGCTCCATTTAGTTTCTAAGGGGGAGTGTTTAGGCAACGCCACGTAAAGATGGAAAACAGTCCGGTTCCAACCGCGTCATCCCGTCAAATTCGCACATTTGCAGTCGCAGCAACAAAAAAAAAAATCAAAAAATCAATCAATCAAAAAAAATGAGACATGATCATCACACACCCAAACACCAGCGTATGTATAGTGTGTATTCATGCTCTCAGAGAGGCACGTGTCCACACGCACTCAGGCGCGCACACTCCACGTGCACGCGCACATCTCTCACACGCAACCACGGGCGTGGGCGCGCGCGCTGCAGAGGCCGGGCGAAGCAGGCGCGGCGAAGGTGCTTCATTTATCCCCTTTTGACGAAAGAACCTTTCCATTGTGTGACAAACTGCATTATTCAATTTGCGAGCCCGAATCCTTCACCGCCCGACGTTTACGTAAGAGCGAAGCAGCGGCATGACGCCACGGACAACACCACTCGTGAAGTCCTTACACACACTACAACAAAAGCAACGGCTGAATAAATATACTGTGTGTGTGTACTCTGTGTATAAGAGTATCAGAAAACACATGATATTTCAGAGATATACACAAAATAGGACAACATTCCAATGAACAATAAGCCAAGAAATTGTGCAGCCAAAAGATTGCCAAAAATATAAATTATTTACAATAATAGAAAAAAAATTGCATTATTTGGGGCTAGGGGGCTAGTGTATTCACCTAAGAAATACAGGCTAATAATATATTCCATTTTGAGTTACCTTGCCAAATTGCGCATTCATGAAAGAAAGAAAGAAAGAAAGAAAGAAAGAAAGAAAGAAAATAAATAAATAAATAAATAAAGTGCGGCACTATTCTGGAGAAATGATTCTTGTCGTCATTATTCCTCGTATTCTTAGGGCCCCCCTTGTGTGAATCAAATCATATTTTGCGAGGCTTTTTCATCTCCCGGTGCGGTAAGAGAAACCCACTTTAAAATACATGGACTCCGGCGGTGTCGCGCCGGTGTGACACAGAGGCTGTGGGCGACCGTGGATGCGGAAATATATCTGAGGTCTATCACTCCCACTGGGAGCCAAATGGCCGGGCGGGCCCCAGATGAATGAGCCAGGGCTGATGGGTCTAATGCCCCGGACTGGAGTGGATGGCGGAATCAAAATAACACCACTATCACACACATACTGTACACCCACCCAAACACACACTCATTGAACACACTTCGAGTGAACCTATAGACACGGTAGAGGTGGACACACAGAGTAAAGCACACACATATTCCACCACGCTGTCACAGGCCATTAACCTTCCAGGAGATTTACAAACTGTAGCCGAGAGACAGGTGGAAGGGAGAGATGGAGAAGGCCGGACGGGTGATATAGAGAGCTAGATTAAAGCGCCAATCCGCTCCATAAATCTGCAATGTTATCTTTCTGGGCGGGCAAGTTGTTGCTGAGGGAAGCCATGATGGGTGTGTGTGTGTGTGCGTGTGCGTGTGCGTGCGTGTGCGCGTGCGTGCGTGTGCGTGTGCATTCACGGAGCCACCGCAGCCCGAGCCACCCGATCAATCATCAGAACACAATTACTGTGCAACCGCAGATAATGTCTCATTCAGTTTTATGTCTGTCCGAAGTATATGGAGGGGGAACGTTTTTGAAAGTGATTCATCGTCCTCGCGCATTACAGTTAATCTCACGTGTTTAGTTTTTAAGTATGCAAAGGGAAGCAGAAAAAAAAAACAGTGAGAGGGAAGCCAGGATCCAAGCAGCCTCTCTAATGGTGATAAAGTAGCCGGTCTGGCCAGACACTGTGTTTTTGGATGATGCAGAATGAGGGAAGGACAACTCCTGCCTTGCCAGCCCGGGAGGGGAGCTGTGTGAAACACATTAATATCAGTACGGCAACTTCTCATGACCGGGTTTCCCCGTGTGCCACTACATTTACCACATTCAATCTTCCATTAAATCAGTAATACAAAATATTCTCATCTCATTCTGATCGTTGACAATAATAATTTTGCCGTCTTTAAAAGCTATTTTCCCATTTTCCTATTTTATGAATTCACATTAAATTTGAAATGTGCAAACATTAACATACTTCTACAAAAAAAATCTAAATCATCGATTTCAAAACAAATTTTTGTGACAATATAACAAAGAGGGAGCTCACATACCTGTGTAAAACACAATAATATCAGTACAGCAACTTCACATGACCGGGTTTCTACATGCACATCTTTAAAGGAGAAAGGGGGAGAATCGCATGTACACGATAGAAAATACGTATACACAATGAAATAAAGATAATGACAACAAAGAACAACATTTGGAGTGCTCCTCTGGGGGTCCACCAACATGTACATGTTCATGCCCAAACAGACTTCGATAATAGACTTAATAAAAAAATAATAAAACATTGTTTACATCACAGCCGTGATACTACAGCTCTCCGCTTATTGTTGAGCAGCCATCTTGGATTTTGAGGATGGGGTTAGTGCGGAGTTTCCGAAATCCGACTTCAGGGGGCGTTCCAGTTGAAATTTCCGACCGGGAACTCGGAAATTCCTACTTCCCAGTTCAAATGGAACGCACCGTCAAAATGTCGGAGGTCACACAACAAAATAAAAGCTCCCCAAAAGAAATATACACAGGAACAAGTACAGACAAGGAAAATAATAACAAAATGGGAACAGAAACTGATTATTGGTCAAATATAAACCTATTACATGAACACGTCACAGTTACACTAACATTACTAACATCTTGTAAATGACCCCCTCCAGGGGCCCCCTGGACGCTCTTGAATGACCCGTAGGGGTTTCAGGACCACATGTTGAGAACATGTGGCCAACCCTTCCTTCAATGCCCTACCTTGAACCTTTGCACTTGCAGGCAGCTGATTGCGTCTGTGCATCTGATAACACATTGGTGGACAAAGGGAAAAGATTGTGCACGCGTGTGTGTATGTGTGTGCGTTTGCGTGCACGTGTGCGTGTTTCAGCGTGTGCTGCCGTGCACTTGGATGGGGGCGGGACCGGGGGAGGGGGGCAGGGGGGCGGTGGGAGCCCAGTGCACCTGTGCGGTAGGGAGAGCTGTGAAGTGGTGTGAAATGCGTCATATAAGGAGAGAGCAGAAGAGAAGCACCTGATTTCAGCCGAGTGTGGTGGAGGGGGAGGAAAAAAAGATCCGCTGAGAAGAATGTAATTAATCTGGGCTTGGAGATTTGAGCCGGGCAATTACCCCACTAATTACCAGGTAGAGGGAAAAAGGAGTGTGTGTGTTTGTGTTTGTGTTTGTGTGTGTGTGTTGTGTGTTTGTCTGTGTGCGTTTGCGGAGTGTGGGTTTGGGGCTCAGAAGGACGAAATGGACCAATTGTAAGCAAAGAACCGCAACCCCTGAAAGGATCCATATCATTTTTTTTCCCAAACACGGGAACGCCAATCCCTGACACCCCTCATCTTGTGGACTTTGTGGAACGATCGAGGTATGGGCCAATAAAAAAGACCCCGAGCGCAAAGTGCCGAAAAAGAGTCGGAATCCTGAACGGGAATCCTATTGGAGGCCTGCCGACGACCGATCCGCCCCGAAAACAATTACACAAGAGGCGCAAGGCAATTCTGCACCTGTAATTGGGGTCTTGAGCTCTCCGCCGGACCCCCTTTCCATCTAATGGCCTTCGCGGAAAAGCATGAGCGTGGCGTCGAGGCGATACATCAGAAATAGGGTGTGATTTGGGCTTGAGAGGGAGACTATGATGTATAACTAATACTGTGAACGAGGAGTTCACTCCCGCGGACAATTGAACATTGATTTGGCTATCTACATGACGGCGTCTGACCAGGAGATCTAACACCTACTTTTACCTCACGTCCTAGGGGTGTATGGATGATGAGGAGGACGGCAGGGAGGTTACTGCATGCACTGTGTGTACAACACTGCTGGATATGACGTTTCCTGTGTGGCGTGTGTATTTATCAATGAATGTTTCACTATGTTACACAAGTAAATGACCAACCAACCATCCCTCCATCCATCTAACCCACCATCCAGCCATCCATCTAACCAACCATCCATCTAACCAACCAACCATCCATCCATCCATCTAACCAACCATCCATCAATCCATCCATCCAACCAACCCTCCATCCACCAAAGTGAAGTAGGTGAGTGGCTGATTTGCGGTGCTTCAAAGTGCCGTAACAGAGCACCGTGAGAGAGGGAAATCACCAAACAGAAACAGAACAATTTCCGGCCGTCACCGCCGCCCATCGCCGCCATGGCCGCGCGTCACGCCCCCCCCCCCCATCGCTAGGGAGACAATAACTTCTTTGTTTTAATCAAAGGAAATTAAGTTTACTCGCATAGGCGTCGATTAAGCCGGTATCCTTATAATACTCCCCCCCCCCCCCCGGTGATTCCATCTCAATAAATAGTCCAATACCATTAGTGACTGACAAATAGCCTCTGGTGGTACAAAATAAGGAAATCAGGGCCCGGGTAATGATATCTAATGGGCTGCTCTTGAAACGCAGCCAATGCCTGGAACACTTTCTGCCTGATTACTGATATTACCCAAAGAACTAAATTTTCTCTTGTGGCTCTTAGCATCATGATGACCATCCTCCTCTTCATTGCTCTTTTCCATCCATCCATCCATCCACCCACCCATCCACCCATCCATCCATCCAACGTAATTATTTTTCATCCCATGTGTTTCTGTGATGATATCGGGTTGTGCAGTGTTGTGCAGTGTTGTGCGGTTCTGATTTTTCTGTTTTTCTGATCCTCAGCTAGAGGAGATCCTGCCTCATCTGCAGCTTGTTTGTTTGGGCTCGTGCGCTCGCGCTCCTTGAACAGAACTCCGTTCATACGTACTGTTCATACAAATGGGCTTTGTTCCTCGGGAAGGCAGACGGGCAGGGAGTCCATTTACTGGAGCTTAACCTTCGGCATTTCCTGTCTTCTTCTTTCACCTTCATTTTCTAATCGGTAATTCCGGGCAGGCCCGGTGTGTGTTATTGTGTACAGGTGTGTTGAGGCTGGAAAAAAAATCTCTGGACCAGAACGGAGAAGCCATGTTTGAAATTGCTGCCATGCCCCAACCAGTTTCGGGGATCAACCAGGGCACATCACCGACCAAGTGAACTAACGCACATGCGGGAGTAGGCTGAACCCCATTTCTACCTACCTGTTATCCCCACCCCAGTGAACTCGTCTTTTTTTGGGTTGTTCGTCATCACGTGCCCGGGTTTCGGGTTAGTGCTTTGGGTTAACTACCGCGACACAACTCCACACTGGCAAATATCAACAACACAGCAGTCTTGCCAAACTCCAACCTTCCAACCGCCAAACACGCGGTCGCTGTAACGCGGAGCTCCAGCGGACATGCGGCCTGTCGCTGTGGCACCAATCACTGATTCAATTATCTGCGCCACCTGATGTCTCCTTGATTTATCGCCTTAAGTCCTCCCCGAAGTCATTTGCTACGGTTAACTCCAAATTATATCAAAACCGATGAATTAAATCACTGTGGCCTGCTTTCACAACATCTGCACGGTTTGTACATGACTTGAGTGGCCTTCGAATATTGTCAAGGTTGGACCCGTTCCAATAAATCCAACTCCAAGTGGCATGGAGTGGGACGATGCAAGCACATCGAGGTATTGTTCTATGTTTGGCCTTCCTTTCGGCCTCGCCGGCCCTTTCCTTCCACTGGACGGAACATCGCAGATTAGGCTGCGGATTGCATCGTCGAGGTCATCAAAACATCTACTGTGGCCCTAAATGGCATCAAAAACTGCGAACTGCGTGTGTGTTTGTGTGTGTGTGTGTGTGTGTGTGTAAGAGATTTGCCTCTGGGAAGTAGATTGGACTAGCACACGCAGGAATTCACACACTGCCACACACACTGCCACACACACACTGCCACACACACACACACACACACACACACACACACACACACACACACACACACACACACACACACACACACACACACACACACACACACACACACACACACACACACACACACACACACAAACTCTTGCGTGTGTGCCAACGACAGCTTGTCTTGGATCTGATGGCAAAACACTTTGAGCTTTTAAAATCTGGCCGAGGAAGCGTGATCAGAGTAGCATATTTACCAGTGGAAGCCGATGCCAGCGCTCTGCGGAGTTGACACGCGCTCGTGCACTTGTTGAAGCGGCGTCGCTGAAACTTTGGTGGAGCCTCCTGCTGCATTTCCTGCTCAAATGTTCGTTTGTCAAGACTGTAATTTCAGTTTATCCCGTACACGCCGCCTATCTTGTATTGTTTTGTTCTTGACTGGAGACGAAACAGATAAATGGCACCCTGGGTTCTCGGTGGAGCTCGGTGACTTGCTGGGGAGGGGGCAGGCCTCAACAATGGCTTCTCTCGAAGCAGACGATGGAGTAGGAGGAGCATCGATCGGGTTTTATATGAGGTTTCGATCGTTTATCTCAGCCGCACTCTGTCCCACATTCGCATATAAACAGGCACAATGTAGTCCGAGGGTCTGTGCCTCTCTGCGGGTTATACCCGGACCCTACCCTTTGGCTGAATTCTCAATGATCTTATGCAATGTGTGCATTCTCTGGACGCCACACCTTGCGTCTCTCTCTCTCTCTCTCTCTCTCGACCTCCCTCGCACATCCCTCCCTCCGCGCGGAGGACTATCTCTCTCTCCATCTGCGTCTGAGGAAGGCTGTCCTGGTGTGTCAGTAATGACAAAGTCCCAGTGTTCCTCGACGCCAATTAGCCGAGCCGTAATTACACAGACACATATGGAGCCGTCAATCACCGGGCTCCTCCGCACAGGAACTCAGCCCACCCAACGCAGAACCAGAGAGAGAGGGAGAGAGAGAGAGAGAGAGAGAGAGAGAGAGGGAGAGAGATGGAAAATAAGAAACAGATAGAGAGAGAGAGAGAGAGATTCCAGCAGCTACTTCTGTCGCGCTTTCAGCTGCCACACACTGTGCCAATGAGTGGCCTGATGGGAGTTTTGTTCAATCACCCTACTGGGCAAAAATCACATTTTAAAATACGACTATTCCAGTTAAAAAATGGATATAACAAGAATTACACTTGTACTTATAATGGACTGTGTTTCATTATCAAGTCCCAAATTGTGGCATTAAGCAATAATAATAATAATAATAATAATAATAATAATAATAATAATAATAATAACGATATTGTGAATTACGTCATTTGCATATAACGGATAGAAAAATAAGTGCTTATCTTTAAGGATTCTTTAAAGATACTTTGGTTTGAAGTCACTCTGACTGCCTTTTGATAAAAAACAGAGAGACAGTGAAAAGACGAGTGACGAGTCAATAGCGAAAGGCCTGCGCAGCGTTCAGCAGCAGTCCGGAGGGAAAAGACTGATATTCATGGTCCATTCATGGTCTTATTTAGAAAACCAATTTCAGTCCCTAACATCCGCAACAAATCTAAATCTGAATAGCTCTTGGAACCATTCACTAAAATCTAGGTTTGATTCATTTTTCAAGGTATCTGGGGTAACTTCGGGAAAAAAAAGCACACATTCAAAGGGCTGAAATTTTAATTTATTCACTGAGATCTACACCGACACAGACAAATGTATGTACTGTATACACTTAAGACTTCAATCAATTGATCCAATTTGTGCGCTAAAAAGCACTGAAATCTCATTTAAACGCCTCGTAAATAACTGTATTCGATACGAAACGAGTCAATAGCGCGCCTGATTTCCCAAGAGCGCCGTGAGGCTCCATCGACAGCGCTAAACAAATGGAACTTTCAAGCCAAAACTGACAGGAAGTGTCCAACCGGCTGCCAATCCCATTTTTTTGGGGGGCTCTTAGTTTCCACTTAAAGGCCTTTTAATACCCCCACACTGACAGGAATGCCGACTACCTGGTCATGATGGTGAATGGTGTCGCTTTGAAGGACGGAGTGATGAAAGGGTGTGGAGCGGAAGAGGCGAAGGAGGAGAAGCGACGAGATGGAGGAGGTGACAGACGGATGAAAGACGGGGGAGGGACACTGGGGGAGTGGGGTTGGTGGGGTAAAGAGGTCCAGGTGAATGAACAGAGAACGACAGGAAACATCTCCGGTGTCCTAGCGAACGACGGGAAAAACAAACTGCTGCTGAAGGAGGCCGTCTGATTTTTGGGGGAAAAGCCCCGGGTGCCGGGCGGACACGGTTTCCGACCGTCCTCGTGGGGGGTTCCCTGGGATCCTACCGTTTGGTGGAGGGGGAAGAGGAAAACCCCGACTGAGAAACGGTAAGAAGATCAGAGTTGCCGCAGTGAGGCGACATCAGCCCACTGAGCGCGGGCGAAGATGGTTTTCCAAAACTATTCATGAGACTCTGACAACCAATCACAGGCCAAGGTGTTGGGCGAGCAGGGACCAAAATCATACCAAAACCTGTCTGTAGAACTCCGGAGCTGACCAGCTACCTCAATAGTAGTCCATATACTGACTATAAACTAACTTTTGCCATTGGGCCCAAATAAATATTCCGACTAAATTATGACGCAATTTTAAACCGAGTATTTGTCGTGCAAGTAATTCAAGAAAAGACTCCACAGTACAAGGGCTTGAGCGAGAGTCAGTCTCAACACCCCAGAGGTGGAAAATCCGGGTACACGCGGTAAAAATCCACTCATGGGATTTTGAGTCGACCGCGTGGATTTGCGGAAATCAGCTGGATCGGTGCGTGGCTGGAGAGAAAACATGGCGGGGCTTTCGCTTTCTTGTGAACCTGGAATTTTCCACCTCCCCGCCACGCCTCCCCTCCGCGTCCTTCATACTCCCCACATCGAAAACCCCATAACCCTCGACAGCTCATTTCCATGGATTTCTATTTGTACCAAGGTTAGGAACACATGCGGTAAATGTTTAACAAGCGCCTGAAAAAGAAAAAAAACAAAACAATGGGTGGACGGTGGTCGGAGGAGGGCGGGGAGGCCATTCCCTGGACCCCGAAGGGGGGGGTTCTCTGCAGCCCCGTCAGCAGGACTTACCTCTGCGACGTCTTCTTGTACTTCCTCCTGCCAAGAGAGAAGACAAACGGAGCGTTGGAAACGAGGGGAAAACAGGGCTGCGACCGCGGCGGTCCGGATCGGCTCACAAGTTTGTTTTATTTCGTTTCGGCCGAGACATTGAAAGTGGGACGGAAGAGCCGCGGTTGGAATAAAATTCGAACTGGCAAACAAATTAATGTGCTTGCGTATTAACAGCGACTGGGGAAATAAAGCAGAAATATTGATTGATACTTTAATATACAGCCAAATGCACACACACACACACACACACACACACACACACACACACACAGCTACACAAAGTAGTGATACGTGATGCACATCAAATACAACTTTATCTTAAATGAATGATGATATTTTCAAGAAGTTGTTAAAGAATAATTCACAGGGGTCCAGCTTTCCTGGCACTGCAGTGCAGGTTTTTTATTTATTTCTTCACCGGGCTTTTGATAAGAAGCACCGCGTACACCAGTGATTCTCAAACTTTCTTTTAATATATATACAATAATTTGAGAAGCATTAGGCCGTGGGCTCCATTTGATAAGATTTAGTCTCTGGGTTTTTATTGTTAGATGTGATTTAGTGCACAGGTCCACACCTGTCTGTACAAGAGGGAAATAACAGTGCGACTCGGATCAAAACAAGTACAGTTGTACGTTCTCCATTGGCGCTGACGTCTTGTAAATGAACGTATCGACTTGAATGAAGTTTAACTATTAATCATCGTTTTGGGGACCCCCTGGAGCTTCTTGAAAGACCCCCGGGGGGGGGGGGGGTCCCTGTGCCCCATGTTGAGAACCGCTGGCATGGATACACCTTTGTGCTACTGCAGAGCCACTCTTCACGATAATGGTAATGCATTAAAGATAGAAAGAAACACAAGCACATCTCCACCCCTGAGCACTCCACCTACCACAATTACCGCACACACACACACACACACACACACACACACACAAACGTGACCACGAACATACATACCCACAATCACTGACATTTGGCCCATAACACACCCACACCTCCACATAGAGATACCAGCATGGCTCTAAAAGCTGCTTATGATTAAGTGAGAGTCCCCGTTTTTGCACACACACTTCTCTTCCTCCACACACACACACACACACACACACACACACACACACACACACACACACACACACCCGCACACACACGCATCACAGCCAAAGCATTAATATTAGAGGGGTGGGGATGCTGCGGTTTGGGACGGCCACATTAACATTCCGGTCTCGTGAAAATTCCCAGCACTTAGCTTGATTTGATTTCCGCACGTATCAATCTTTCGCGCGGCCCGGCGACAAAGAGCGAGCGGCGGATTCTACTGCCGCGCCAGAAACGAAAAACGCAGCGGCGGGCCGACTCCGACCGGGACTCCCTCGAAAAAACTCTCGTAAGGGAAGGAATTAATCGCTTTCAGGAGGGTGGGGTCGGTCGTCGCCAGGGGCCGAGGGGGGGATTGTGAAGCGGAGGGAAATGAGGGAGGGAGGAAGGGAGGGAGCGCGAAAGAAAGTGGAGTGGATGCTAAGGCACGGCGCGAGCGACAGATCAGCTTGTCGTGAAGCCGGCGTTTCACCAGCCGCGCTACCATCCAGTTTGGGAGTCATTACCATCCATCACCTGCTCCACGAGATGGAGGGACCCTGCGGTTTTTTTTTTTAGGAGCCCCGAAGAAAATGTAAGAGCAGCTTTGTCGAACGAGGCCCAACGAGCCACCGCGACGCTCCGAGTGTAATGAGGAAGTGGGCTGAAAAAGGGAGTCTGCTACCCGATAATTATATTAGGGGGAAGCCGACCGTTCAGAGGAATTAATCTAATAATATGCACGCCCCCCACCCCGACCCCCAAGGTAACAGCGTTAGAGGACGCCCGCGCTCATCGGTTATGTCAGCTGCTTCTCCATCAAACCCCGAGCAGACGCACGCACGTGGCGCTCACGAGCTTTCGGCTCGGCGTTCTCGCTTTTTCCTCAGCCTCATCTTATCTTCTCGGCGCCCCGACGAAATTGGAACTCCGAAATTCGTTTCCGTGTCGTTTCCGTGTCGTTTCCCTCCTCCACCCCGCGTCGTTGCGATCCCGGCCGGCAGGGGGGGGGGGGGTGAACGGATGATCAAATGATTCATCGATCCGTTGATGCTAGTTAATCGATAGCTGAGAGAGGTGAGGCAGGTGATGTGATTAGCGGAGGGATGATGCATGGAAATCCTTTTTACTAATGTAAAAACACAGAGGTCATCTGTCATGCGGCACGGGGGGAGGGGGGGGGGGTGAAAGCGGATTTGTAGTACATTGATTCATGCGTCAGTCAACGGATATCATGGAGCATTAAACAACATGAGCTGAGGTGGATATTAGGCTGGAACCGACCAAACACCCTTCTGTCCGTCTCTGTCTGCGTGTGTGTGTGTGTGTGTGTGTGTCTTTGTCTGGAGTTATTTTCGTTTCTCCATCCCTCCCTTGTTTTTCCTTCGTTTGTCACGAGCCTGGCCGAGAATTTGAGTCTCGCAGACCGAGACTGACGGAATTCAAAGAGTGTGCGCTTAACACGTCTGTGTGTCTGTGTGTGTGTGTGTGTGTGAGAGAGGACCTTTGATCTAGTTGTGCGTGTGTGTGTGTGTGTGTGTGTGTGTTTGTGTGTGTGTGTGTGTGCTCTCGTTGCTTTCATGCATTCACGTGCATGCCTGTTAGAGAGAAAATCATCTCTTTCATTCTTTTCTTAGCCTGTCAAAAGGTAAAATTCATTACTCAGGATACATTTAGCCAGTAATAGCTTTGCGATATCCATCAAAACACGCGCCAGCACACACACACACACACACACACACAAACACACATTCTTGTACTGGTATTAAAGTGAGATCCGAGTAAATACACCTGGTAAGTGAGGACCCATTTTTCTGGTGCACTTCTAAACCCATCACTCAATCCTGAGACTGGTCCTCACAAGTATAGTAAAACACACACACACACACACACACACACACACACACACACACACACACACACACACACACACACACACGCACGCGTACACACACAGAACCATATTGCTGCTAAATCATTCTGCTGGGATAAGATGATAGCACGTAAATATCACCAAAACATTGTTTATATGCTCACATACAGTCAAGCTTTATATATAGTGTATAGTGTGTATACATAGTGTGTACTGACAATATCTCCCCTGTCACGCACGCACGCACACACACACACACACACAAATACTGCTGACATGTACACACTGACGGTGAGCGTCTCCTGTCAGGCGTGTGGGCTTCGAGCAGCTTCGTGGTTTCGCTCGCCTCAGATGGAGGCTCTTTGGGAGATTAAAGGCCGTGGTGATCTCTGACACTCCGCAGGCGCCCTCGCCGCGCCCGCTAAACATGATGGAAAA
The DNA here is from genome assembly GCF_960531495.2 of Zeus faber. Lineage (NCBI taxonomy): Eukaryota > Metazoa > Chordata > Actinopteri > Zeiformes > Zeidae > Zeus > Zeus faber. The sequence continues at coordinate 19,045,808 of NC_137196.1, read as the reverse complement.
AGGCTCAAGCCCTGTTAGGCTCATCTGACTCACTGTCCGCCACAAAGGGAAAGACACAACTGGGGGGAAAAAAAAAAAAGAAGAAAAAGAAAAGGAAAAAAAAGAAGAATGAGGGCTACGTTTGAGAGGGGAGGCAAGACGATGGTAAAAACACACACACACACACACACACTTTTCGTATAGGTGGTTTATGGGGACGTCTAGAATTGTGTTTTTTTAAATATCAGTTGGGATCACGTACAGTACATTATGTAGACATAACTATTGAGAATCAGAATGTGGTATACAATATTTTCTTGAAATGAAGTTGTCAATGATTAAAAATCTTTAATGATTAAAAAATGATGTTTTCTTTTTTATTGGTGTTCTGTTATGTTTAGGTTATGTCTGTTGTACATCTCTTCTAAATCTTTATTGTATTGCTTTATTAT
>NC_137196.1:19030377-19040377 GCF_960531495.2 Zeus faber | reverse complement strand
CAACGTCAGGAGAATTTTAATTCAATGTTATAAATGTCACCATGAATAAATTGCAAAGTCGTTGACTTTCCATCAGTTGGGTTGGGGAAAATGAACAGTCTGCTCAAAATTGATTAGGATTCAATCATCGATGCCGGTAAATGGCTCATCCGCAATAAGTCTACAGGTATTACTATAAGTTTTATTTTATGCAACAATTATAGTTGTCTAAAATGAACAAAAGAGACGATTCAGTTTTTAATCACAATTATTTATGTGATGCTTAATCCTTGCCCTAGTTAACCCCAAATTAGAGATAGATAGTATGTAAAAAAATGCTATATATATATATATATATATATATATATATATATATCCACTCTACTGTTAATGCACAAGCCCCATGAAAATGCCCAAATATACGAAGAAAACATAAAAGATAATTTACTTTTTTATCAATTTGTTATTTAAACCACGTTTTCTGATAGTGACGGAGCGTGTCATTCTATTGGGTTGCACGGCACTCTACTCATCAGTGTGGAAAACGATTTCCAGCGGGGTTAGATGCAATTGAAGTTGACCTTCATTTGAATGTTTTGGCCCCAAAAAACTTATTAAAGCTTCTTCTGTCATAAATGTATATATATACTGTATATATATATATATATACATATATATATATATACAGGGAACAGGCACTGGGAAACCCTTCTGTACCGAGTCAGGTCAGAGCACCCTTGATCAAAAACATGGAACCTTGGAGTGCTTCCGCTAAATAAGGACCCTTGCCTGTGTGAATTAAGGGTCGCGGGAGAGGGTCAGCGTTGTTAAGCATGTATGACTCATTCCAGTGGCTCTTCTAATATCAATCTCTGTCATTGGACTCCTTCAGCGGCGTAACAACGCGACTGTATCCTCGGCCTCAAGGCAGCGCAGAGGGGAAGGGAGCCCCTACAGCATGTCTTTCAGGCCTTTCTCGCCGTAGAAGGAAACTTCTTCTCAGACCCAAAATAGCTGGACAAATAAGATCTCAGATGAGCTTTGGGACTTCCAGCACCCGAAGAATCTCACTGCGATTCCACTGGCGAACGAGGGACCAACAATATCGCCAAAAATGGAACGAGTGAGGGAGCGAAGCGTCATGGGACTGAACTGGCAGCAAGAGGGCACCATACTGTCGGATTTTGAATTTGTCAAATCAAATCTGTTTTTCTTTTTACTGGCTGCATGTTCACCATCATCATCATCATCATCATCATCATCATCATCATCATCATCATCATGTTTTATGAGGAAACTCAAACATGAGAGTGAGGGGATATTATAAAACCGGACCTTGACTGCAATATTCACTGCTGAGTCAGCAGATGAGAAACAATGTACGAAAGCATTTTACAATACATTCACTCCTACTCATTTAAAATCTTATGTAGAATTTTGTAGCCTCATAATTGTAATTGTTGTAAACTGTATGTGTGAGTGAGTGACTATGAAACAGCACTTGTTATCCAGTGTCTTGATTCACTCATACAAAGAGAAATGTGTGTCATGTGATGATAACACAATAGAACAATGTGTGTGGGTGTGTGTGGGTGTGTGTGTGTGAGTGTGTGTGTGTGTGTGTGTGTGTGTGTGTGTGTGTGTGTGTGTGTGTGTGTGTGTGTGTGTGTGTGTGTGTGTGTGTGTGTGTGTGTGTGTGTGGGTGTGTGTGATTTTTGATGCTACTGTATCACCGAATGACGGAAAATGAATTGAGTGTTTCTATGAATAAATGATGCTTATGGCGGGATCCGCTGTTAATATTGCTCGGTCTGCGTAGCTCCCACAAGGAATCCCAGGCATTAGTGGCCCCGCCCCTTTTTGAGGGGCATGAAAAATTCAAATCTCATTTAAATTTCTAGGCAAGCGGATACGCGTATCAATGCATCAAAATAGCAATCGGGCCTTCAGGTAATGACCACATTATGGTGGACATCATCTATCACGAAATACGATTTCCCATCTATACTTTATTTTTTATTTTTTTTGGAGGGACTGTATTAGATGTGGTGGAGATGGGAGGCTGGCTGGGGGAAATTGAGGGCACAGCGCCATAAGGCTGGCTTTATTCATTTGTAGGGTGTGGGTGATGGAAAAACTAAGCTTTGAAGAAGCATTCTTATTTCCTGGTCCTCCGGTGAGATTGCTCCGGGGTCAGAGGTCGCACAGAAACTTGACCGGGGCCGGGAGGGCAGATATGAGAGAAGGGTTCCGGAAGGGTTCGCTCCTGCTATTAGACCTGCCACAACCAGAGGATTTTATTGCGTGGTAATTATTTACTTGTGCCGACAATGCATAACAAGACTAAAACTGACAGTGCATATCAGCTAAAAAACAAGGTTTTATGGTTTATAGATTTTGATTTTTGCTACATCGGGAGTGAAGAAGCCTGTAAAGCTGACTCCTAACATAGAGCAGTAGTATGACAAATAGTAATATATTCCTGAACCCCCTGGGAGTAATAAAGGGTTATATTATCTATTCCTAAAAGTAATTTATTTATTCATTTTTTTTATTATTCATGATATTATTATATAGATTTGTATTTATATATATTACATATATATATATATATATATATATATCTTATAGTATTAGAATTATTTATTATTTATTTAGTTTTTATATTATTATCATCTTATCTCATCTTGAAATATCATAATGTAAGCTAGTAATAGCTCTGGAAAAGGATCCGTCGTGAATTGCTTTCATGACTCCGTACTTTCGCTCAGCAGCGGAGGGCGTGGCTCCCCGTCACCGCGGTGACTAATTACAGGGCAGAACGTGGCGGAGGACGGCGTGGCTTCCCCGAGTTCACCGCGGGGTCGAGGCTCCGCAGTCACACGCGGCTTCGACGGGACGCGCAACGCGGCTAATGTGTTCCGGGTCAGGGAAACAAACACGAGCAGATCTCCGGACCTGCGCTCCGTAATGGAGTCCATTAGTTTAATTATACGGGAACGATCCGGAACAGCCTTCTGCCGCCTTCGATAAATAAACACATGAAGTTGATTTGCCAGTTGCAGTCCAAGCACCAACGTGGATGAGAACGTCCAGTATCTACGACAGCATGAATGTACTTCCTCCGATTGGAGTAGATGCATACCGTGGGGTGAACAAATTACAGATGACATACAAATGTACGACTCTGATGAGGAGCAGGGGCCGCTCTTCGCCATCGAAACAGCTGTTATACTTCATGGAATGTGGTTCTATGAGTCCTGGACTGTGTGTAGTGGGATATAGAGCCATTCTCCAAGAGGAAAAGCCTCCAGTTCCTTGAGGTAGTCATTTTCCGCCCCACGTTGCCTCGAATACTCCCACGTCAAAGTTCCAACACATACTGCATACTGCAAATTGACAACTCATGCCGAGCTCAGACTACGTGATTCTGGCCTGATTTTCCCGCTCGCTGACAGGCTTTTGGAGCCCCATATGTACAGCCCCGGATCGGAGGAAAATCATAGCGCGCACCCGTGAGCGACGGGTGTGCGGTGTGAACTGCTCACGAAGCGATCGGACTGCTCGCCGAGCGCTCGCACACGCCAGTGCGATATCAATCAGTTCTAATATCTGGTCATTTCGGGATCGAGTCGGGAGTGACGCACAGAGCTGCAGCCAATGAGAGCAGACACGGGGTGGGGTGGGGTGGGAGGAGTCGAGAAGGAGAAACATTTTACTTTTCTTCGCTAGGGTTTTAATATATGTCTTATTTAAATTCTGCTTTTATTCAGTTTTTTACAGTGATCAAGAAACGAATGAAAAAATTATAATCCTGTCCCTCGCATGGTATCGCGTCAATGACAAAGCGTAGTTTGGAGACCCCCCACAGACTCGTCTGGGATTCCTCCCGGTGAAAGGTCTTGTAATGTGTCTCCGATCAGTCACTTCAACATTCCCGATCACAAGACAGAGAGTCGTGTCGTGTGTGTCTGTCGCAGTGCGGCGATCGGACGGCTCTGGAAGCCGTGCGGTGTGTTCATGGCGATAAGCTGTTATGACTCACCTTTGCAGCTGAATTTGTAAGTGAGATTCCGCTTCTTCCCGTCCACCGCCCTGTAAGTTCTGCATGTCGAATAAATCAACAAACTCCCTCACCAAAGGGTGTAATCAGCTTCTTTTAGTATCCTTGTCGGCCGCCTTACTCGCCGCAACGCTCAACAAGACGTGTAAAGAACATAGAAAGTGCCGTCAAATCAGCCTTTCCCAAGACCGACAGTGACTTAAAGTGAACTTTTTACTAAGATGGAGAAAAGAGGAAGAACGCTACGTGAGAAGGGAAAGACAGCTCAGCCAATGCCTTGTCCAACTAGAAACACGGCTGTCGTGTCAGTACCCCGTCCGCTGCACGGGAGAGTAGACCCCACCCGAGCCACCACCCAAACGACTCCATCGACTGTATCAACCAAGAAGAAGTGGATTAGGACCTCGCGATGCTGCTATCTCGCTGAATTAAGTTCCATCGATTGTTGCCGAATGAGGTCAGCAGTCTCACAGTGTCACCATGTGCCGATGACCTGACCTTCCTCTGCCCTTCACTACGCCCTTCACTGAAAATGCGGTTGTGTTACCTCACTTTTAAATATGTTGATAAATAGTATACTGCCATTGATTAACAAGCAGGCCCATAAAAACAGAGATAGGGGTCAACTCTTTAAATCAATAACCAAAAAAAAGTTCAAATATTATTGAATGGCTGCAGGTTTGTATTGATCACGGCCTCCCACACAAGGTCGCAAGGTAGAATGACAACACATCGGAATGGTTTAACCGCAGTGTGAACATATGGGTGCAGCTCCGGTCTGGAGGTCATTTAATGTACAACTGATACTGACACCACACAGACAAAGGGGAAATAATAAATGAAAACTTCCGAGGTGAAAGTCACGAGATAAAAACACATTTTTGTGGAAACAAATTTCAAGGGTGAATATTATAAAATATAATACATACTGTAACAGTTTGCCATGCCACTTCTTTTCCTAAAGATGTTCTATTAAATTTCACATGAGGACTAGACTTTCTTCTCACGGCGGAGACACATACTGTATCTATTCACAACAATTTTAAGGAAATCTAAAAAAATTCATATACAAAATACTATATATATATAAAAAAAAAAAAATGCAAATTTCCACGGAACCCCCAGACACTTGCAATGGATCCCAGTGCTCCACAGGGAGAGCAGCTGTAGCCATGATGTCTAAAAGTGTGTCCAAAATGGAAAATACACCCGAGACTACTTCATATCCCATCACAGCACTTCACACTTCATTGTAAATGCATTTCACTGCTGAGGCTGGTGGTGTAGAGCCGTAGTACTCCACCCAGTAATACCGTGACAGGACAGAAATGCTAATGCCATGTCTGTCAAAAATAAGCAGGTAAAGTGTATTTCCTTAAATTATGTTAATAAATAAAAGGCAGATAAGCAATTTTGTAAAAAAAATAAAAAATAAATAAATACAAATAAATTATATATACAGTATGTCATCGGCATTACTTAAAAAAGGCCTCAGAGTAAAACAGAACTAAGCTTAAGTATATTGTTATTTCTGGATGTCGTACAGGCCCGGCCCCCTGCTTTATTGTGGCCCTAAGTGGCGTAGCCGGGGGGGCTGTCATGCGCGAGGCTACCAAGCGCCATGAATACATTGTCTAAAATAAAAACACACAGTTTTTGTTTTGTCTTGCTTGGAGAAAAGGGGGGGACATCGAGGGACTCGTGTGGCCCTGATCTTGTATCAGAATGTGATGCTGTCTTGGCCACGGCCCGTTGCCGTTGGGCGACATTATCTCTGTCTAATGACATGTGGGTCCTGCGGAGGACAGATCTCTTCTCTTGGCGGTTCTGTCCACCGCTGTGTGTGTGTGTGTGTGTGTGTGTTGATGGTCGTGCGGTTACTGTTGCTGCATCTTTATTATTTTTTTATTTTTATTCCTCCGTCCAGAAATTCCCGCCTCGGGGGAATAATGAAGATTTGACTCGACTTGACTTGATAAAAGCTCTTTTAGTATCGCGGTCGCAGCGCGGAGCTTCTCCCGTCGCTCTGACAAAATGACCATTAGCGCGGCGTGCAAAGCTGTGACTGGACCAAAGCATGGGGTGGGGGTGGGGGTGGGAGTGGGAGGTGAGGGGTGTCAGCCTCTGAACCTCGGTCCACACCGTCAGGCAGGACAGTCGCGTTAACCAAGCCGCCAAGTGGGCCGCGGCGCACGGCGTCCCATCCGGCGGGAAAATAAATCACCGGCGCCGGCCAAACGCGCTGAAGACTCGAGGCGGAACTGGAGCGGCGCCTGCGTCCGTTCCTCTTTGTGCGAAATTCATTACCACTGTGCCTCGCCGAACTGTGAGTCCAACGAATCGATTCCATGAAAGGAGTGCCGTGTGGGTCCACAACATTAATTGAAGTCTATAAAACACAATTATTCGTCACCTCGTTTGCCAGGCTAAAAACGATGAATCTAAAGTTCATTATGAACTAAATGAGAAAATGTAAATTAGTGAGCAAATAATAATGTTTTTTTTATAACTTTTTCGAGAGACTACTGTTTATTTTCATGCCCATATACTGTTTATAGTAATTAAAATGGGATAATTGATTTGTGTCCTTCAGTTCTGCTTAATTTCCCTCCAAAATGAAGGAACTGTCACTTTAAGTGACATCATAAAGAAGACGTTGTTTAAGCCTTCAGAGGAGCTCCATTCTGAAGCTGGTAAACGATCTTTTTTACTGATAACTTGATTGTTTTATCATGTTTGATGGGGTCTGTCAAGCCTGTCCACCCTGCCACTAATAACAGATAGAGAAAATCGTTTTAAAGTTAATTATTTATGATGATTATGAAAAAAAAAACGAAAAAAAACCCATGTTATTACTTTATTTTCCGCTAATTATCAGCTAATGAATTTGACCCTAGGTATAGTTTTTGTGTGCCGGCCATTTTAGGATGAAATGCTCCACCCCGTCACGTCAACCTCTTCGTAAGGCTTTTGCGCCTGAGGTGCAATATGAAAGTTGGATACACGGATGGGCGTATATTAAGCGATGAAATGTAAATAAAAATGGATTATTTGTGAAAATAGAAAGGCCAAATGGCACCCGTCTCCCGGGACGACTCTAACAGAATTGAGATGGATTCCTTTCAGCCGGCAGGCGCTGGGGGAGAGGCAGAACTGCTGGATCCTCTGGTCTTGTGTCTTGTGTGGACCACTGATCGGGGGCCGTGGCGGTGGAGCGTCCAAGCTGCTTCCTAACGAGCGCAAACAGCAGCGCGACGCCGGCGCTCAAACCAGTCGGCGTGTGTTTGTGCGCTAATGACTCCATATGTTTTTTTTGTTTTTTTTGTTTTTTTTCCCCGTCGCTCACAGGGCGGCCCCGGGAAGCGTCGGACTGTGTCTTTATAACCGACGGGGAATGCAGAATGATAACGGGGACGAGTTCACGGCCGCCTCGCGAGTTTCGTTCTCCTGATCCTTCGATTTGAAAAAAAAAAAAGTGAAAACAGAGAGTTCCGCTGATCGTTAAAATAGAGCGAAGTCCGTAAACAAGGCAGTAAGCTGTAGAGAAAAGGGATGCGCTTCATCCGATCCTTAATTCCTTCCCAACCCCCGTTCTTTTCCAGTTGTCCTCACACACTCCCTGCGTCTCCATGCGCTACTTGCTTCGTCTTTGAGCCAATTTCCAATTGAAAAACCCCCCAAAAAAACACTCTCATCCCGAAGGGTAGGGACCACTTTTGGCCCCTCAGAGGTGATGAGGATCTTACATCATGGACGGTGAGGTCATCATCACGTGCCATAACGCTGCCGTTCATCATCCTGCAAACCTCTCCTCCCCCGTGGGGACCCGGCCCGGATTAACCGCCCCCGCCCTCCCGGCTCGATGAAAGAGGTCCCCTAATCTTACGGGGACGAGGGGAGGGGGCCGCGCGTGATGAGGTCGCGCCGGAGGAGGAAAGGTCAGTGTTGTGTCCGCAGAGCGGGGACTCATTATTCCACGAAAGACGTCCGTTTCCACCTGTCAAAGAAAATAACCATCTTCCTTCATCCGGTAGATGGGGATCATTTCTAACCTTGTTAAAAAAAACAGACCTGTTTGTAACAGGAGAGACCCGTAAACAACAGCACGTGAACCGAAATGAACCTGCCGCCGCCGCACACCCCGCTCACAGTCAAGAGATGAAAAGTGTTGAAAAAGGAAAAGGAAAATAGGATAAAACATTTTTTTTTAAAAGCTAGAAAAACCAAACTGAACGTTGACATTGAGGTGCTTAATCCCCGGGGGGGGGGGATTGTTGCCTTACGTTGGGGCTGCGGCGTGAAGCCGGCCGGCGCTCACCTCGCCCCCGGGGGCCTCTGCGCGTTTGTGGGCGCGTCGGCTCAAAAATCGTGACCGGCTGTTGTGGGCGCGCCGAACCTTTCAAAACCTCTCCCCGTTTCCACATTCACTACACATCATATAGGAAGGTGGTGCCGTGTGTACTTTTTTCAAAAATGTTAATGGTGCAGCTGTTTGCTTCGAAAAATAAATGACCTCTTGAAAAATACCGCGTGACTAGTCTTGTATCCGCCCCTTCAAATAAACAACTGTCCTTATTGGAGAAACGTAACGTGTTCCATATTTTGTCGATGGTTTGAGGGAAGTTTTTCATTTAAGAAAATAGCCGACTCATGAACAATCACGCGGACCCGCCGCATTGGGAGCGTATGCCCCCCACCTATTGGCTGGCGCCCGGCGCCGCTCATTTGCATAAAGTTGAACTCTGCTCAACTTTCCGTCGCCCCCCCTCCCCGCAGCCGGATGTAGCCGAGAGCCGTCTGAAATGCATCGGAGCCTGTCGCCCTGCAGCGCATGTACATTTAGTCAACCTGCAGTCAGTCTTTTTTTTTTTTTTTCTCTCTCTTCTTTAAATCCCAGCAACGGGCTTTTTAAAATGAAGGAGCAGGCTGTGCTCTGCCGAGTGGAAAATCCCTTCCTCCCCGTCGCCGCCCGACGCTGGAAACGCGCCTGTGTTTGGGAGGGGACTTTTGGGAGAAAAACAAGAGACGAGTCATTTTCTTTTGGCCGGGGCTACCGGCAAGCGTGAAATCGAATTCAGGGGAAAACAGCAAATGGTCAAATGACATTGACGCAATCTCATACGAGACGCTCCGAGTGGGAAAGGGCTGTCGATAAATGATCAGCTGATAAAAAAATAAAAAAATAAACCCCCTGCCCTGCTCTCCCAAAAAAATAACCTTGCCCGCCCCCCCCCCCGTCTATATTTGCACACGCTCGCGAGCCCTTTCATCGCGCGCTGTGAATTTGTGAAGCATCTCTCGGCTGGAACGCTTTTCCACCTCCAGATGTGGCATTTGTGACGGTCTCTTCGGACGCCCAGGTTAATTGGAATCGGGCGTTAAGTGACGTTCAATATTCTAACAGTGACAACAAATTATGTTAATGGTACATTCAAGTCCTTGTTATCAAGGTGGAATCAATCATGTCCGCCTCCCCTGAGGTCTTCATCCATACATAGCAATTAGAAGCGTCCGTGTGTGTGCGTGCGTGTGTGTGTGTGTGTGTGTGTGCGCGCGCACCTGCGTGTGTGTGCGTGTGTTTTTGTGTATACGGTGTTTCTATCCTCCATGCTCAACAGCAGAACTGAATGCCAGGAAGGAGGAGGTTCTCCTCAAACCAACAAATGCCATTTCACGCCGCACGTCACGGCCCTATCTGTAACAAAATAAAAGGTCAAACACTGCAGGGAACACTCGAATTCTACCTGAATTCAAGGGACCCGGGTTGATTGGAAAACTGGGAAACTCCTCTGTCATCTGGACTCCCAAGGTGGCGCTTCCCGCCGTGAGTCACCTCTAAACAAATAATCGGGTTTGTCATTCAATTCGCCAGCGCCAAACCTGATCGCAGTTTTCTCAGTGGCTTCGGGTCCATCTGTCGCAGGGAGTTCATCGGCCAGAATCTCCCCGGGACTGCGG